>NC_135498.1:23386080-23503580 GCF_052857255.1 Amblyomma americanum
TTCTTCCCCCATGGCATCGAGGCACCCTAATCAGTTCTGAAGGACGGCCATACAGAAAGGGATTCATAAAGAGTGGACACTCCCCAGTGGCCCAATTGAATGTAACACACCATGCCCCGCCGCGGTGGCTCAGTGGTTAGGGCACTCGACTACTGATCCGGAGTTCCCGGGTTCGAACCCGACCGCGGCGACTGCGTTTTTATGGAGGAAAAACGCTAAGGCGCCCGTGTGCTGTGCGATGTCAGTGCACGTTAAAGATCCCCAGGTGGTCGAAATTATTCCGGAGCCCTCCACTACGGCACTTATCTCTTCCTTTCTTCTTTCACTCTCTCCTTTATCCATTCCCTTACGGCGCGGTTCAGGTGTCCATCGATATATGAGACAGATACTGCGCCATTTCCTTTCCCCAAAAAAACCAATTATATATATAAGAACCAAGCGGCTGAGTGAGGAGACTTCCGGTTTCGGTTTCAGGCGCGCGGTTTGAATGCTAGCATGCGCTGCGGCTTGCCGCGCCCTCAAGGCGCGTTACTTCTTTTCAGCATGGTCTCCTAATTACTTTCGGTCCAGAAAGATGAAAAATTACATTCCGGGCGCTCTTGACCGGCCATCAACGCAGCTGCGCCACGGCCTTCGCCACGGCAATCCTGAAACGACACCAGGAGCTTTGCGAAATGAATATTCATTTTAATGCACGTAAACTCAAAACCGATACAGTATAGCCGTCGCCACTGCACATCGCTAAGCTCGTTCCGCGGTTCTTGCGCGTCCATTGTTACTGGAACATGGTTCACAGCAGCGGCTGTCGCTACCACCGTGCACAGTCAGCTGAAAAATGTAAATTACGAGCAGGCGTCATTCTGATAATCCTTACGCAAAAACTGCGCAAACGGGTGAAACGCGTGAAAGCTGAGAAATTACGGACAAGTAAAACATGCTTTTATGAACCTCGCATGCGAAACATTTATGTAGTACCCGGGTTCAATCCCCCAGCCGCGGCGGCCGCGTTTCGATGTAGGCGAAACGCCGAGGCGCCCGTGTGCTGTGCGATGTCAAGGTAGGTAGGTGAAAACGTTATTCATGAGCCTTATGGATGATTTACTGTCTAGGGTGGGTCTGGTTTTTGATCCCGGGTGGTGGCCAACAGTCCATGACGTGCGGCGACCTCTCCAGCCCACTCTATCAGCCGCCTTTGTGAGGCCGGTTCGGAGCTGGAGACCGGGATCTGCCAACCCACTATGTCCGTGAGGTTCCAGCGAGATGGTGCTTGGAATTCTCGGCAGAGATATCAAATGTGGTCAAAGTTGGCTCTCGGAGCCGCACAAACAGAGCATTCGGGTCTGTATTGGCCTGGGTAGATAAGGGCTAACAAAGACGGTGAAAGGAATGTGCGAGCCTGGAGCTGTCTCCAGGCAGTTTGCTGTTCTTTCGAGAGGGAGATGTGTGGTGAGGGATAGAAGAGTCTTTGCTCTCTGTAATGGAGGGTTTTATTTCATGATAGGTGACGAGCCGGTCCCTAGCGCTACCCCGGTCTACGGTGTGCCCTGCTCGGTTGACGTACGCTCGAGCAAGAGAGTGGGCCAGTTCGTTGCCGGGGGTCCCCAAGTGGTCGAAATTATTCCGGAGTCTCCCACTACGGCACCTCTTTCTTCTTCCACTCCCTCCTTTATCCCTTCCCTTTATATATACATATATATATAAAGTGACAGCGCCCTTTTCCAATGGTATAAACTACCCATGTCTCGCACAAACCGCTGAATAACAATAATTGGTTTTTGAGGAAAGGAAATGGCGCAGTATCTGTCTCATATATCGTTGAACACCTGAACCGCACCGTAAGGGAAGGGATAAAGGAGGGAGTGAAAAAAGAAAGAGGTGCCGTAATGGGAGGCTCCGGAATAATTTCGAACCCGCCGCGGTGGCTCAGTGGTTAGGGCGCTCGACAACTGATCCGGAGTTCCCGGGTTCGAACCCGACCGCGGCGGCTGCGTTTTTATGGAGGAAAAACGCTAAGGCGCCCGTGTGCTGTGCGATGTCAGTGCACGTTAAAGATCCCCAGGTGGTCGAAATTATCCCGGAGCCCTCCACTACGGCACCTCCTTCTTCCCTTCTTCTTTCACTCCCTCCCTTGTCCCTTCCCTTACGGCGCGGTTCAGGTGTCCAACGATATATGAGACAGATACTGCACCATTCCCTTTCCCCAAAAACCAATTATTATTATTATTATTATAATTTCGACCACTTGGGGATCTTAAACGTGCACTGACATCGCACAGCACACGGGTGTCTTAGCGTTTCGCCTCCATCGGAACGCGGCCGCCGCGCTCGGCTTCGAGCCCGGGAACTCCGGATCAGTAGCCAAGCGCCCTAACCACTGAGCCACCGCGGCGGGTAGTGATGGCAGATGTTTTTGTAGCGAGAGCTACACTCGACTACCAGTCGAGCATTTCGCGGTACATGCGAGAGGTAAGTTGTGCGAATGCGCCGTTATTATGGCAACCGGAGAGGAGCAGTAGGTGTTACCAGTCGTGTGAAACGAGACAGCTCCCACACCGCACGGAGGCGCGTCACTTTCAAGCTTAAGTTCCTTCGAAGGATCGAAATGAACGAGAACCTTGGCTGTTTTAAGGTTTTGCTTGGCACTATCGAATGCGAGATCTTGAGGCTGTTTCCACTGCCAGCGTGCATTCTTTTCAAGTAGTTGATGAAATGGAGCAAGTGTGGTTGACATGTTCGGCAGAAACCTGGAGTAAAAAGTAACCATACCCAAAAACGAACGTAGCTCGCCGACATTACATAGGCAGGGTGCCTGCATGATAGCGTCAAGGTTTTTCTCTGTCGGATGAAGCCCATCGCAGTCGTTGCCCTAGATAAGTTACTGCTGGGCTGCGCAACTTGCACTTATCGAACCTTAGCTTTAACCCACACTCTCGGAAGCACCCTAAGACGTTTTTCAGCCTCTCACCGCTGTCATTCGCTCTTTCGGAAATGACCACATCGTACCGATAAGCCCGTGCTCCTGGAAGGCCAGCCCAAACCTCATTCATTTTTCTTTGGAATATCGCAGGCGCAGAGACTATCCCGAAAGGAAGCCTGTTGTAGCAAAATAGCCCTTTTGGCGTATTAATGACGCAAACTTAGCGTCATCATCTAGCGCCACTTCACTGCATGCATCCCGTAAATCCAGAGTGCTGAAATAGTCCCCATCGTGTAGTTGGGCAAACGTATCTTCAATGATTGGCAATGGGCATTGCTCAGTTGCACACGCTGGATTTACTGTGGCCTTGAAATCGCCGCAGATCCATACTGCGCCATCTTTCTTAAGCACTGTGACTATGGGCGTTGCCCATTCAGAGTGTTCCACCGGCGACAGTACGCCCATAGAAACTAAACGGTCTAGTTCAAGTGACACTCGCTCGCGTAGCGCATATGGAATAGGTCTGGCCTTACAGAACTTGGGTACGGCGCCTTCCTTCATCTGCGGGCTGGCTGGAGGACCCTCGATTAGTCCCAGTTCCTCGGAGAACACGTCGTGGTAGTCATGAAATATGCTGTTCACGCTGGATTCGCTTGCTTCTTTTCTTGACGCTGAGTCCTCGACAAAACGAACCACAGGAACACCTGCGCTGTTCAGCTGCTGGATTAAATCGCGACCGCAGAGGCTTGGTCCCGCACAGTCCAACACGGTCAGCGCACACTTTACTGTCGCCCCTTTATGACAAACCTGGAGCTCAAGCCCCCCAAATACTGGAAGGCGTCCTGTGTAGGAGGATAAATAATTCAGACTGGACGGTTTCAGTTTCGGCCATTGCCCGCGACGCTTATCGTACAATTGACGCGGAATGACACAAACGGGCGACCCGGTATCGACTTCCATGCTCAGCTGCACACCACCCCAAACAAATGTTCGGCGGATCGGCGGTTCCAGACAGCTTTTTCGTTGTGATACCAAAGTCCAAATGTGGGCGGCTTCGTGTTCCTGGTCTTCTTTGGTTTTCGTCCCCAAGAGGGCGTTAGTTTGCGCCGTCCCTTGTTCTCGAGTCCCGCGGCTTCTACATTTCCTTGCGTGGTGACCCCGTCGTCCACAGCGGTAACAACGAGCGTTAGACCAGGAGCAACATGCGTCATTATGTTTCGTACTACCGCACCTTGAGCATTCTTGTTGTGCGGCATCCCTCCTCGCGTCCAGCAGAGTTTCCTTCTGATGCGCCTGTACTTTTCAGACGGGTGTCGTTGCCGGTCCGATCATGCGTTTTACGCCACTATCCGCAGCCTCAGCTGCAAGGGCCATTGTCTCAGCGCCTTGTAGCGTTAATTCCTGCTTTGCCATGTAGCTGCTTCTGCAGAACATCTGACCGTATACCACACACAATTCGGTCTCGTAGCATGCGATCCAAAGCACGGCCAAAATTGCAATGTCTACCAGGAATTCATTAATCGGCTCGCCCTCCGCCTGACAAAGACTGAACAACTTGAAGCTTTCGGTGATTTCGTGTCTCTTCGGACTGTAATGCTCACTCAAAACTTTGACGACTTCTTCATGCGTCAACGCATTTGGTTTGCGCGGAGCCACTTTTCCTGCGAGCACTTGGATCGTATGCGTATTTAACGCAGCAACCAGCAATGCTCTTTTCTTAGTCGAGTCTTCAATTGCATTAGCTTCGAAGCATGCTTCTACCTTAACAAGGTACGGCTGCCAATTTGTCTTCTTCGGAGTCCGGAAGGTGGTGAGCCATGATGACCTTAGTTTCTCGCTTCTGTGTGGGTTCCTGTTCAGTGTCGACTTTCAGTGCATGGGCGATGTCCATCCTCATCGCCACTGTAGCATAACCATGGCGTGCTCGCAGTAACGCCAGACCAAGCAAGAAGCAGCGTAGTCAGTAGAACCAAAAATGAACGTTTATTCACAGGTGTAGGGCGTATTTATAAGTAGCCTAGTGGCAGGAAGATAGGAAGGAGCACGTGTTAGTCGTGATAATCCGAAGCTCTGAAGGATCGCCAGATAATGCGATAAAAGGTGCGCGCCCTTCGAAAACACACATGAAGTTGCAACACCGGTACATTGGAGAGGCCAGTTGTGCGCATGCGCTGTTACCATGGCAACCGGATAGGAGCAGTGGGTGCGCCGCGCGCTTCGTCGCCACCATCGCCAGGGCCGCGCGCACGCTCCACCGACGAAGGTGCATATGACGTCACGCGGATGAGCAGTTGTGCGCATGCGCCGATACTATCGTAACCAGAGAGACCCCACACCGGCGCCGCGTTCACCACTGCCTCACCGCGCGCCGCTCTATCACCAGAACCGGGCGTCGTTGCATGCGCAGCATTGCGTATAAAAGGCGGAGATGTAATCGGCGGCTGTATCGCAACGATTGATATGGATGCACAGAAAGAGAGTCCAGCCGCTGCTAAACGGCATTATGGACAAGAGAACAATAACTCTTCCGATCCTGAGGTTGTCGCCTGGCAGTTGGCTTGAACCAAATAAGAACGCTGGAGTGTGTGTATACGTGAAACAAGGTATCACCGCTGTCAGACATTTCCCTTCGATCGCGGTGAATAATGGTGAAGCCAGCTGTGTTCGGCTTCTGGAAAGCGGAATTATCATCCGAGGAGACTACGTGGCACCGAGAACATCTGTCAAGCTGACGATTGATGTAGTTGCCACGTGTACACCAGCCCACTGCATGGTTTCACAGTTGCGTATGACTTTGGGTGATTTCAACAAGAAACAGGACACTCTTAGCCAGTGTATGAAAGAAATGCTCCACTTCAATTTAGCTTCGGACCCTCACGTCCAGACTACACAATGTAGAACTACTATAGAGCTTGTATACTAAAGAGGCTCTACCAAATCGAAATACTGTTCCGACAAAATTGAGACCGCTGCATGCTACTTCAGCCCCGCCGCGGTGGCTCAGTGGTTAGGGCGCTCGACTACTGATCCGGAGTTCCCGGGTTCGAACCCGACCGCGGCGGCTGCGTTTTTATGGAGGAAAAACGCTAAGGCGCCCGTGTGCTGTGCGATGTCAGTGCACGTTAAAGATCCCCAGGTGGTCGAAATTATTCCGGAGCCCTCCACTACGGCACCTCTTCTTCCTTTCTTCTTTCACTCCCTCCTTTATCCCTTCCCTTACGGCGCGGTTCAGGTGTCCAACGATATATGAGACAGATACTGCGCCATTTCCTTTCCCCCAGAACCAATTAATATTATTATTATTATTATTATTATTATTATTATTATTATTATTATTATTATTATTATTATTATTATTATTATTATTATTATTATGCTACTTCACATCATCGGGCAGTCTTCGTCTCTGTCAAGCGAAACAAATAAAAGATGTCTCTCATTGCTTAACATACAGTGACCCCAACCCGCCGCGGTGGCTCAGTGGTTAGGGCGCTCGACTACTGATCCGGAGTTCCTGGGTTCGAACCCGGCCGCAGCGGCTGCGTTTTTATGGAGGCAAAACGCTAAGGCGCCCATGTGCTGTGCGATGTCAGTGCACGTTAAAGATCCCCAGGTGGTCGAAATTATTCCGCAGCCCTCCACTCGGCACCTCTCTCTTCCTTTCTTCTTTCAATCCCTCCTTTATCCCTTCCCGTATGGCGCGGTTTAGGTGTCCGCTGATATGTGAGACAGATACTGCGCCATTTCTTTTCCCCAAAAACCAATTATTATTATTATCAGTGACCCCAGCAAGCTCAGCAAAGGAAACGAACCTCTCGCTACGTATATCCTGGCACAGCTGAGCTAAGCCACTGCCAATTTTTTATTTGACATTAAGCAATGACCACCACACACAATACTACAAGATACCTCCCAGTGATTTACAAGCAATCACCCGTTCCCCAACGTTATTCTCTGGCCTCCAAAAGCTGTAAGCACTATTCTACGGAAAACTGTGCGTTTTGTTCGTGTTCTGTGCGATGTCAGTATATCCCCAGGTCAAATATCCCCAGGTGGTCAAAATAATTCCGGAGCCCCCCACTACGGCACCTCTTTCTTCCTTTCTTCTTTCACTCCCTCCTTTATCCCTTGCCTTACGGCGTGGTTCAGGTGTCCAACGATATATGAGACAGATACTGCGCCATTTCCTTTCCCTGAAAACCAATTATTATTATTATTATTATTATTATTATTATTATTATTATTATTATTATTATTATTATTATTATTATTATTATTATTATTATTATTATTATTATTATTATTATTATTATTATTATTATTCGACGAATGTTCGCCACCGTGACGGCTACAACACGGGCTCCCAACCAGTCGCTCTGTTGGAGCACTGAGAACAAATGCGCGGATGCAATTTGCATCTCTTCAGAAGCGCACAAGACAAGTTTTCGGGGCATCAGGTCCTTATTTTCATGCGGGTTTACTTTTCCCCTGGCCTTTTGTGTAAAACGCACCCCCGTATTGCCACTACGCAGTTGCAATGCGCGTTTTCACTGGAACAGACGACGGAGTCTTCCACGCACAAGTTTCTAGTTGTTTAGCTTTTCATGCGTTACTTTTTTTCCCGGCAGTCTTGAAAATTACGCGCCCGTACTAACAACGCGAGAACGCTCGTTTTCGAAACGTTCGCCCATTTTTTTCAAGTCGACATATTTTACCCGACCGTCAACAAATATCACTCCAAAGAAGTTTTATATTGTTGAGGGCCATAAAAAACTTTACGTCCCGTAAAACTCAACGCGCAACGATGGGAAACTAACCGCTAGGCTAAGCGCACAGCATGGGCGCACCCTTCGCTAACTGCGCACTGACCAGCGCTATGGCGCTAGCAGGATGAGGTAGGCGTGCCTTTCAACTATGTCCAATATTACGCCGGCCGGCGTGCTCAGCGAAACTGCTTGAAATGGAGCGTAGTTTGACAGAAACTAAACGTTTCTCACCTGCCGCTGTCAGAAACCGCAGGAGTGCCACAACAGCTGGCAGGCCACGAAGTGTGCGCGCCTCTTCACGAACTGCGTGCCGGCGTGGTCACCATAATCTGCTAGAAATGATGTGTAGTTAGGAAAAAAAAAGTTTGTCACATTGCCGTTGTCAGAAACCGCGCGAGTTTCGCGTCGAAGATGAAGGCAGACGCAGAAACACAGATTTTGCGCGCTAAGAAAGACGCCGCACGCTCACAGTCGCAGCCGCGCAGACCACCGTCCCTGGTTTCGTTCTGTCTCGTTTGCCCATCTGTTCCGTCGCCGCTCGCCCGCGCATGCGCACGCGCGCTAACGCTAGTGGCGCCACGAGAGGCGATACCAACTAGTCTGTTACGCATTTCCTGGAGCCAGATTTCGCCTTTACAAATTTCTTTCTCTATGATGATGATCGTGGATTTTTATGGTGCAAGGGCATCTATGGCAAAAGAGCGCCTTGGCACGCGGTGTTTTCGACTACTCAAGGTGGGGACAACGACCGGTTTCCCAAGTATTTCACCCCAGATAAGCCGAACATCAGGCCAGGGGAAACCTTGCACCCATTTTATCACCGGTGGGTACCCGGCGGCATTGGGGATCGAACCCCGCACCTCCCGCATGCGAGGCGGGTGCTCAACCACTTGGCCACCGCTGCGGTTCCTTTCTCTATGGGACAAAAATTATTGTGGGACTATAAAAAGTACGAAAAATAGTTTTCCTGCTGTGCCTCTCTATGGGACAAAAATTATTGTCGGACAATAAAAAGAACGAAAAATAAAGTGAAAGCGCCCTTTTCCAATTGTACAAACTACCCATGTCTGGCACAAACCACTGCCGCGCAAATTTTCAAACTTAGCTCCAGCTGGGCTCGCCGCGGTGGCTCAGTGGCTATAGGGGCGCTCGGCTACTGAGCCGGAGTTCCCGGGTTCGAACCCGGCCGCGGCGGCCGCGTTTCAATAGAGGCGAAACGCAAAGGCGCCCGCGTGCTGTGCGATGCCAGTGCAGGTTAAAGATCTCCAGGTGGTCTAAAGGTCTAACTTACTCCGGAGCCCTCCACTACGGCACCTCTTTCTCTTCTTTCACCCCTACCTTCCTCCCTTAATTCCCTGGCGGTGCGGTTTGAGTGTCCACCGAGATTTGAGACAATTACTGCGCCATTTCCTTTCCTCAAAAACCAGTTTCGCGCCGGCCGAGTCTGCTGCCACTGGATACCTTAACCTTGCTTTGGTATGCGCTGTCATTGTAAGAAAATTTGTGATGAACTCCCTCCCTAAGTCACCACCCCTAGCATCATTGCACCATTCGGCTGGTTAAATATGTTTCCGGAATAATTCCGACCACCTGGTGATCTTTAACGTGCACTGACATCGCACAGCACACGGGCGCCTCCATCGAAATGCAGCCGCCGCGGTCGGGTTCGAACCCGGGTACACCGAATCAGTAGCCGAGCGCCCCAACCACTGAGCCACCGCAGCGGGTCCAGCATTCGGCTGTCATTCTACTACTTGGACTTCAATGAAGTTCCATTCCGCGATGGAGAATTCCCTTAATTATACTGGAAAAAATCTTTATTTCGGGCACTTTTTGCCCTGTGGCAGTTTGAAAAATCCCCGCATTCTTCCCTCGGTTATATCATACTATTTTTTTTTTTCGTCACATACGTTATGGACAACGCAGCGAGCTATGGACAGAAAAATGATAGGCGTAACGTTAAGAGACCAAAAGCGGGCAGAATGAATGAGGGAACAAACGCGGGCTAATGACATCCTAGTCGAAATCAAGAGGAAGAAATGGGCTTGGGCATGGCATGTAATGCGAAAGGCAAGATAACCGCTGGTCCTTAAGGCTAACGGAATGGATTCCAAGAGAAGGCAAGCGTAGCAGGGGGCGGCAGAAAGTTAGGTGGGCGGATGAGATTAAAAAGTTTGCGGGGATACGTCGGGCGCAGCTGGCAAAGGATAGGTTTGATTGGAGAGACGTGGGAGAGGCCTTTGCCCTGCAGTGGGTGTAGTAAGGATGATGATGATGATGATGGACGTAATCAGGCTGATGATAGTGGTAGTCGTGCGTTTTTTGTTTTGTTTTTCCTTTTCTGCGCTCCGCCACGTATTAAGGGGCGCTTCAGAAAAACTTGCGGTCGTTGCCACCTGAGGCTGCGTTTTAAACGAAAAAGTGAAGAATCCAGTTTCAAGATTTGTTCATTTAGAAGAGAGAGAGAACAACTCTATTTGCCACTTGAGTGTTGGGAGTTAGAGCAGGTGGGCTGAGTGTGGCCCCCAGGTGGGGACGACGTCTTGAGCCCACGAGGCGAGTGCGAGTTGTGTCTTATTCTTGTCTGGTCTCGCAAGAAGTTGGATCCAACCCTCCAAGGATCCAAACCTCCAAGCTGGCAGTAATGTTTGTGGGGGCGGGTTACCCTCGCATCCCCAGAGGATGTGTGCCTGAGTGGCAAACACTCCGTGGTCGCTATTAGGACAGACGGGGTCATATTCCCCGTCAGTGATGAGGTATAGTCTAGAATGACTGAGAATCGAATTGGTCTGCAGTTTCCGAAGCATGATGGCTTGCGCTTGGTCGAGGTCGGGGTGGGGAGGCGGGTACACGCGTCTTGTCTCCTTGTAGAAATTGGTGATTTCCGCATAGGATAGGGGGGCCTCGGCGAGAGCATCCGGGTTCGAGGAGTCGGCTGCCCGGTTGGTTAGGCCTCGGGCTAAACGGTCGACCCCTTCGTCCCCAGAGTTCCCCGCGTGCGGAGGTACCTACACTATAGCTTACAGTGCGGTCGAGAGTGCAGCCGCGGAGGATGTGTGCGGCAGGCGGACAAATTGAGTTGATTGAAAAATTATTTATTGCTCGTTTAGAGTCACTGAGAATCTGAGAATCGTGCGTGTGCGGGGATCTGCGATGGCCAGCGCGATCGCGAACTCTTCGGCAGCGGTGGGAGAGAGTGTGCGCACTGTGGCAGCGTTGATGAGGGTGGTGGTCGGCGTGGCTACGCAGGCCGCGTATGTGTTGGTGTCGCATTTCGCCGCGTCCACGTACATGGCGTGTTCGTCGGTGGAGTACGTGTCGTCCAGAGCCTGGGCCTTGAGTTGGCGGCGCGTATCGTGGCTGCCGGGCAACATGTTCTTGGCCATTGGTTTGACGATCAGCCGACTATATATAGACTCCAGTTGGAAGAGGAGAAGTGGGGTGGATGTCACCTCTAGGGTTGATGTTAAGACGGTCGAGAATGTAACGACCGTGTATGGTGCGAGAAAGGCGGTATATCTGGGCAGTCTTGTGTGCTTCGATAAGCTCTGTGAGGGTGTTGTATACCCCGAGCTGGAGCAGACGCTGCGTGCTGGCGAACTGGGGCAGTCCCATTGCCGCCTTGTACGCCGAGCGGATGACGCTGTTTTCCGCCTCTTCATCTTTGCGGCGCAGGTGGTTATAGGGGAATGAGTAGACAATCCTACTAAGAAGGAAGGCTTGAGTGAGGCGGCAGAGGACGGTCTCCCGCATGCCTCTGCGGCGAGTGGCGATGTGGCGGATGAGGCCGTTGATCTGGTGGACCGTGGTTCGGAGGCGTTGGTTGGCTTCAGAGTTCTGCGTGCTGTTCTGTACCAACATACTTAACACGCGGATGGTCTGCACGGGAGGTATGAGGTGGGTGGCGATGTGGAGTGTGATCGGCTTTTGAAGGTCGGGGATGGGTCGGCGAACCCACCTATCACGGATGACTAACAGTTCCGATTTTGTGAGAGAGCAAACGGGACCGTTTGCCTGCACGAAAGCGTGGACGGTGTCGATTGCCTGTTGGAGCGAATCTTGTATCTCCCCGTCCGAGCCAGAGTTGGTCCAAAGGGTGATATCGTCGGCGTAAAGTGAGTGTTTGGGGTATGGTGTCCTGAAGTGAGGGGAGGCCTCGCATAGTGATGTTATAGAGGAATGGGGACAAGACTGCTCCCTGTGGTGTCCCCCGGGTGTCAACCCCAAGCAGCACAGGTAATCGGCCCAGTACTGCAACAGGATGGTTTCATCCTGGTCCTTTGTAGGGCCGGCCTTTGCCGATACGGTTGCAACGTTGGACCAATTACCTGTACTGCTTGGGATGGTGATTTTTTCGCTGCAGAGGCCTCCAATGTGGAGTTCTGCAGTGCGGTTGTGGAGAAAGTTGGCAATATAGTTGCAGATGCGGGTGCCTAGATTCATCTGGGGCAGGTTGGTCAGTATAGATGCGTGCGACACGTTGGCGAACGCCTTACTGACGTCGAGGCCGAGAATGGTGCGTGTGGCCCGGGTGGGACCCGGGTCTAGTATGTAGTGTTGTATCTGCCACATGATGCCCTGAGTGGACAGTCTAGCCCGGAAACCAATCATTGTGGGGGTGGAGGAGGTCCTCCTTGTCTACGTGGGTGTGAAGTCTGTGTAGAATTATGTGATCCATAACCTTCCCCAGGCAAGACACGAACGAGATGGGCCGGAGGTTTCCCAGCTCGAGTCGTTTGTCTGGTTTGGGTATGAAGATTACCTTGGCATGCTTCCAGGAGTCTGGAAGGCGACCTTCATGCCAGTGGTGGTTCAAAAGGTCCGCAAGTGCTTCGACTGAGTGGTCGCCGAGGTTGCGTAGCATCTTGTCGGTGATGCGGTCTTCGCCGGCGGCCGCGGTAGTCTTGAGGTGGTTCACGGCGGTGCGGACTTCCGACGCCATGATGGCTCTGTCCATGTTTGGGTTCTTGGATCCCGTGTATTCCCAGGGGATGGCTATGTCTGTGGAGGTGTTGACGTATATATCTTTCGAGGTAACGAGGAGTTCCTCGTTGGTGCCTTGAAACGCGTGTATGACGCGGTTGAGATTCTTGTGGGATGCAGGCTTTGTGTGTGTCGGATCAAGTAAGTGCTTGAGCAGAAACCACGTGTTCTTGTATCCCAACTGCCCGTTGAGGCGGTCGCAAGTCTGGTTGTTCATTTAGCACGCAGTTCCTTATGGAATTAAAGGAAACAAGCCTGTAAACGTCTAGTAAGAACTTGTATTTTGTCGATTATTTTTACAACCTATGGTAGTGTCAGCTCAACGTGACTAATGTGTTTGCTCCTGAAATGGTTGAATAGTTGTATGGACCTCCTTCACCCCGCGACGTCACGAAGATGCGGTGGCGCTGATGTTAGCAGCGACTTTCGCATGGTAGGCAAAACAGGTTCCGCTTGCCCGTGCCTACCGCAGCTTCCGCAGCTACCGGCGGCTGCTTCAAGCCTGTGCACTGCAGAAGCAGCATGTATTGACCAGCGGCGTCACTGCTGGATCCGCGTAGTAGCATAAAAAATATTAAATTATCCTCGATAGGTTTCTCGCTCATAAATGCCGCATTCGGAAACTGGCTAACAGGCATTGGGCCACGGTGGTAAAGCGCGAAGTCTGGGAGTCGATAGGCACTGCCACTCAATGCACTTAATAGCATGCAAGTTACTGCGTTCATTCACCTGAACTTCAGGATAGTAGGCTGATAATTGCTCAAGGAAAAAAAGACATATGCAGCTGCACACGTACTTATCACCTTGAGCCGGAGTGCACGGGGCGCCGACAGGTTCACTCGCCCCCAAGAAATGCGTTTTTTTGTTAATAGCACACCATGTTTTAATGGCGCGTTTTATGACATTTAATATTTACTTGAAACTGTTTCTTGATATGACGACGTAATTATTTCATTCGAGTAGAAAGAAGTCTGGTAAGTTGTGTCAATCTTGCGCGGTCGCGTTGGTGTGCTTAGAATAGCGTACCTTAAGTGTGCTAAACGCCATATGCTTTTTCATTGCATCATGCATGTGTCATGTTTCATGAGGTAGTACATGACCGCAGGGCAGTGCGCGCACTCGTGAGCGAACTTTGGTGAGCCTCTGCGCATTCCTCGAACACACGGGCTTGACGTCCCGTCTGTTCTCCGCCAGGTAGTTACACGCAGTGACCGAACGCTCCGCGAGTTCTACCTTGAACGATTAATAACTGGACGCCCCACTCCAGTTGTAACCTACACAGTGATGTGCGCGTGTGTGATTTAATTTCTCTAAAATGAACTAATCACGCGCACTACCTGGACACATTTCTTATTGTGTAAATAGTTTGTACATATTACTTCTCCCCCTATCCTCTATTCCTGTCCCCTCACCTCTTTCATTTCATTTCTCCATTCTGCCTGCTGTCCTTTATTTCCGCTGCCCCAGCTCAGGTGCTTCAGTATCGATGGCAGATGCCGGGGCTAGCAAAAATCTCTTCCTTCCTTTTTACTATTATTTTTAATAAAACCACTACCACCACCACCACAAGCCTTGAAAACCCGCACTCAACACCTATCCGCGACGCCACTCCCCGACCTTTTGCCTACCACGAGCTCGCTAGCGACTGCAGCGCCACCTCGTTTGTTTACAAACATGCAGGAGGTCTATAGGTTGACATTCTAACTTCGGGAAGTGAAAAATAAATATCGTTTTGGGTTGAAGTGTCGTACAGGTGGCCAAACGAAAGCTGTAAGCCATTGGTACAGCGTGCCACACATCGCTCACGCAATAGCACGGTGGAAAACGTGTCATTTAACAAAGCCCAGCGCAAAGATGACTGCTAAGAAGCCATATATGCAAGAAGTAAGAGAGTTATTATTCACTATTATCCGCCCATGCGCAGCAGACGAACAGCTACAGAGAAAAGTTTACAGCTTTCGCAGAAACTGACTAGCTGAAGAAAAATTAACCACGATCCGCGGATCAAACCTGCGGGATCACTGCTTGTCCGGATCAGTCGCCCTGTCAACTAAGGTCAACTGCTCTGACAACAACTCTGCGGTCAACAACTCTGTCAACTGCTGCTGACAGATGACACGGTGAGACCGAATCAAGCAATACAGCTTGAAGTGGAAACGGTGTTAGTTCAATGCGCTCAGGGGAATCCCCAAGTGTATCCTCGTTGTAAAGAAGTCGACGGCACCCCGCGACTTCGTTATAGCCTCAGCTTCGTCACATTGGTACGTGACGTTGGTTGCAATTGCCGTATGCGAATGAGTTTACCTGCCAGTGTGTATGCCACGGACAGCATATATCTGGCGTAAATATCTGGGCATATACACATGTACAGATGTTTATCACGTTGCACAGGAGGTGTCCGGTGTTTGAATGAGGGCAGCGCACTTTCGCTATCATTGGCGCTGAGACGATCACGGAAATACCGCCGAAGTCTAAGGTTGTGTGCAAACCATAGAGATGTTTTAATTTATCGAATCCACCCGATGTGGGGCAAAAGTTCAACTCTCGCGAAACAAGACTCATTTCAGCACTAGAAAGAGCAACATTTGATAAACCGACGACACTGGTGGATAGAAGGGAATCAGACTTTTAACAGCATTAGTTATTGAAGCAACGCCACAGCCGTTTGCTGTTTGCAGCAGTGCTAGAGAGGGGGCAACTTTATCGCGCTGAAATTTTTAAATGTTAACTTTAAGACCTCTGCTGCCTTTTTCCTTTCGTAGTCATCTAACACGGCTAATTCCTCTTCTTTCAGCATACAAGAGACAATTCGTTGTCTTTCTTTGTTTGTGAACGATTTTGCTGTTGAGCTGTAATACTCGGTGACAATACTGGTAAGATCGAGTATTGCCCTCTTTAGGACCTCTTCGTATCTAGTCCTATCACGGGCGGATATTTCTGAGGTCGCCGGCTGCACAGAAATTCTAAAACCTTTTGACATGCAGTAAGCATCCGCGTGCACTTTGAGAGAGGATGCATGCAACTCGGAACGGACGCGTGTTTCGAGTACTTTTTGAATCCTAACGAAGTTTCGCTTCTAGACAACGTAAAGTCTACAACACCAGGCAGTCAGGCTCTAGGAGGTCCTTGATGCTTGTTTTGTTGCGGATAACATCGTTGCGTTGTTGATGCCACGCTGACCGAACACTTTTGGGCAGAAGGTCACGTGCCAGCACGGTGCTTGGTCTTGCGTTTCGCCTTCGGCGGGCTGGGTCTTTTACAAGGAATGGTACCCGATGTTACGCTGTGGTTCACACGTTGGGTAACTGTTACCGTCCAGGGTCGAGGATTACACGGGGTAGAGTCTTGGACACTCTTCAAGGTCTCGTTGTTTGGACTGGCTGTTCACTCGGTCGGGCCACGACGAGGTATCGAAGCAACATTCCGGCTGGATGCACATCTGTCGAAAGTGACTGGCCAGAATCGTTGCACACTCGAAACTCAGCTGCAGTCCATCGGCGGCTAGGATACGGCAAGGAGGCAGCCACTCGAGACCATGGGCCGGGCAGAACACGAGCCTTGACTTGAGACAGAAGTCTCGCAGAAGGGTCTTGAAGAGACATGCCTGTGCGTTGCAGTGGTAGACAAAAGCCTGGTTTCTGTTACCACGCCGGCGTTTTTCAGATCTTGGCAGAATTAAGGTTGCGTCAATACGCTGAATCTCCACTGACGTTTCGGCAGAGTCCCTCAATACTTTTTCGGCCGTGGACCGGCCTTCGTCTGAAAAAACAATATTCCGCAATATTCCGCAGGCTTGTAAGTTCGCCACGTGTCTATGTTCTCTTGATATTTTAGATGACCCTTTACACATAAGTTTAGCGCTTTTGCGATTGTATGATTATGACCCCATTTTAGGTTTGAGTTTTTTTTACATATTAACCGTCATTGGTGCATATAGTGATAACATCATCATATAAATTTAGAACAGTTTAACGTAAAGAAACGTCATGATAACAAAAAGAAATGTTTTTTTAGCACGTCTGTTTTCCTTTAATGGTAATAAGTTGTGCGCTTCAAATGCAATGAGATTTTAGTCATGCGCGAGTGAATTATTTTTTTCTTTAAGTGTGTTGCCAACCTGGCAATGCACTAAAGACTGATATCCAACTGAGCATCCAAATGCAACGTGACCTACCAATTAGACTACTGCTGCGTCCGACTGGCCGGAACTCTATTTAGATTGTCCAGTTGGGAGTCCATGCCAAATGTCCAATTGGAAAAGTCAGTTTGAAACTGAATTGGTTCAGTTGGGGAGTCCATCTGGGCTATCTAAATAGAGTTCGGGCCAGTTGGAACAAACTAGGAACCAGTTAAAACTCAATTGGTTTCAATTGTTTTTTTTTTTTTTTACAGGGAAGTAATGGTCCTGAAGACATCCTCGGTTTTGAAAGCAAGTTCGCTCTCTTGCAGCACGCGCAGCAATTGTTTTCGGTTTCTCTCTTTTACTGCTGTGTAATCGCCATCGCGACAACTTACAACTGTTGCTGGATGAATAAAAACGAGAGGTCTGATAATCGAAAGCTCAGTAAAACGCTTTACATACTGTGTAACGCAACCGCTACAGGATTCAGCATTGTGACAAAAAAAAAAAAGAAAACTTGAGAAATGGAGTCCTTGAAAACTATAATTTATAGATGCGGGTTTCGTTAATAAGTAATGCTGTGTTTAGAGAAGATACTAAAACTAAAATCCGGGCAATTAATCTTGAGACGCTTACGTAAATGTATATGACAGACGAACAACAATCTGCCATATTTACACACACATATCAGAGTTTTGCTATGTTGTTACTTTCCAGGGTAGCCGCCCGCGGCGCTGCTGTAGCGCCGCTTCGCCGGCCGCCCGATTTGCTTTTCAGGCGTTGTGCCAGCTGCTGGCGGTTGATTCAAGTTCGTATTTGATTTTAAACGGGTTTTCGCGGAGCGTTTTTTTCTTCCGGGTTGCCGATAGAAAACACATGTCGACATGGGGCAGTACCTAGGCAAACCGTTTGGCGAAAACAGCGCACTCCCAGCCCAAAGTACGCCGTTGCCTGTGCGGCGGCACACCAAAGTGTTAACCTTGTCGGAGCTGGACCCCCGGTCGCCTACGGCCGAGATCCCGAGGACGCCCATACAAGTGAGCTCGCTACATTTTGAATTTCTTGGTGTCCAAGTACCGTCGGCACAACTTACCTCGGCCCACCTGGTTCCCAACGCTTTTTGCTCGAAAAGCGGCGTCTTTTGGGCCGCCACTTTTCTGCAGGGCATAATGGCGGTATTTTTAGTTTGCGAGCGCCTCACCTCCCGATCATAGTCGCTGCTTGCTTTTCCCGCCTCGTTACCTCTAACCGGCTCTTTTGTACGATGCGCGTAAAGTCTCGTCCCTATAATGATTCATGGCGGCGTAATTCCTTTTGTGTTGTTGAGCTGAATCAATTTTGAATCCATGGTATTTTTCTTAAATTCTGTAACACATCACACCGTTGCCTTGTCGATAAACGTCCTCATCTTAAAACACATTCACTGTCGTCCAACTTTTTGCCCGGTCGCAGCAAGTACTCCTGACATGGTGCGAACTACGATCGTTACCGCATGATAGTAACTTCTCTTGTTATGGCATGCGTTTCCGTTTCGTAATAGCTCGAAACGTTGGGTAACATTTGAGTGCAGAAGTTGCGCCACTTTTTGTTGTCGCCACTACTAGTTAACTGAGGGACCTGTTTTTGTTTACCGTGACAAGAACGAACTTTCTTATCCGAATGCTGACGCCAAACTGCGGCTCCAGTTGATTGTAGTCTTCATTAAGTTAAACGCCGACAGTTTCCACTTACCACTCAAGCGGAAGGGTACGCTCTACATCATGTTAAAGCGCTGTGTTGACATAGATGCTTATTTTTTCTGGCGACATGGTTACCCTGTGAAACATGTCATGGATCTGCCTTCCTGTAGCCCCTAGACTGCTAGCCGAGTTTTGTGTACATTGTGCAAATAAGAAGTCTACTAACGACATCATGCACTTCGCTATTGAGGACACTGCATCATTTTTTTTCAAGCCAAGAGTGTTAAAGGCTTGGACAGAGTAAAGTTGTATAAAGCATTCTCTGGATTGCAAGATTGGGGGCAACCTCGCTTGTGAACTGTGAATGCGCTGCAGCATATTTGAGTGTGGGAAAAGTAGATAGCTGGGACCTCCATGCTAGTGTGTATTGGCTTCCACTTTTCTTGTAAGCCATGTGCCATACATTTTTCATGCTGATTTTACCCGAGTCTTGCAGCCCAAACAGAATTTTTACAAATCAGGTTAAACTCATTTCTAGCCTAAAATAAGCACTCTAGGGAACTTAGCTTTCCTGTGCACAAAGCTGAAGGCTCCGCATGAAAATTAACCTCTTTTAAACTGCTTTGGTGCTTTTTATTTGTGACGGTGCTTTTGGTCCCCTTTACGCTCTGGGCATTAAGGGCAGCCCAATCAGACTCCCTCTAATTCAAACAAATGTTTGGTTCCCATTGGGCTCGAACTTCAGAGAATTTACTGTGCAGTCGAGTCGTTTAATTCAGTCTTAAAGAAGACCTAAATTTTGTTCATTTGAATGATGAAGAGCTTCAATTAACAGAAGCCTTTGTAATATACAGGATCAAAATGTCAGTTTGTGTAGACCGGCAGTTAGAATTAATGAAAGTCCACTGTCAGAGCCAATGAACAGTATATCTGCCTTCACAGGTTCTCTGTAAAATGTTCTTTTCGGCAGCTTGAATGCCAAGCTTATAATTTCTGGTATTAAATGGCACTCCTTGCTAGCTGCAGAAAGCTGAAAGAAAAAGGTGCATTGCTCTAAAAGAGTCTTGCAAAAAAAGTGATTAACTCTGCATCTCCTAATGAAGTCCCACACAGAATACTGAATAACCAGATGGCAGTGAAAAACTACTATACTTCCTGTCTTGAACTTCACAGATGGAGGCTGCAGCACTGCCCGGTGGCTCACCGGAAATTGATACAGAGCTCGATCCAAGGTCACCTACACAGGCTTTTCAGCGTACTCCGATACCCTTGGGGATCATGCTTCACAGGCCCGTTCCACAAGACAGTCCCTCTGCTGAGTACTATAAGAAGAGACCTGTGCTGCCAAGTGTCTTGGATAGCCCGACTGTAGCAATGCAGAGAGGTTAGTGATAACACCTCTTCTTTTAGCGAGCTAGCACCTATAGTGTTCATTCCTCGCACTTAGCTGCTGTTTGTCTGTTTTTGTTTGTTTGTGTGAAGTGTGCTTTGTGGCAGGCAGCCCACCTGCCCACTGGGAAGTGGGCAACCTGCCATGTGTGTGCATGCATGCATGTATGTGTACTGACCACAGTGCAAACTGCCCACCGTGGCAGGTGGCAGTTCAGTTATTGGTCACAAGAGGTTGCTCAGCAATCTTGGTCTCACAAGCCCCACCGACAGCAGCAACTGCCATTGCAAGGTAGTGGCGCACCGCTCAACCACTGCGCCAGGTGTGGCCTAAAGACTCCCAGGGATCTATGGATGTAACATAGAGAATGACCCATTATCACCATCCGAACAACTTCCATCTGTGAACAGTGAATCCGAGCTCCGGAACCGAAGTGAAAACTAAAGAGCTAGCGCACCTAATTCGCAGTTGGCCTAACTACACAGATAAACCGTCAAGTTTCCACACAATCTCTGTATAGTTTGTGCAACTTCATGCTAAGCAGCTTTAGTGTTGGAGGAATGCAGTAATTGTCAGGTTAGGATTCTGTTATCTCTCAAGTGGATAAGTGCAGCTAAGTCACCTGAAAGGATGATTCACAGGATTCATAAAAGAAATCTCACTTTGTTTCTAAAGCTGAAGCTTCAGCGCTTGACGCATCTTGACATTCATGCCTACACAATTATTATGCAATTTTTTGCTGCATGTACTTGTATATAAACAGTGTGTGTGTAATGAACTACATTACATGCACATCGGCCACTAAAGATTATAGCATGTGGTTACTGCCAGCTCTGCAAGCTTTGCAGTGTAATACTGTGCTACTGAGCAATGCGATACATCCTCAAGTGAGGCATGCAACACCAAGCATCGAATTCAGTTGCAAAATTCTGCCTTTCCTTTCCACAAACTGCTTTTTCTTTACTTTCTTAGGAGCAAACAAACTTTCGTCTTTTTCTCTGTGAACATGTAAAGAACTGATGTCAGTACCTCTACGAGGTTCATATTGCATGAGCAGAATGTTGTTGCAAGCCAAGCTGGAAGATGGTGCCACCTAGTTGCGCTTGTGCTGCTGCTGGTCTATGGCGGAACAGCAGGTGCAAGCGCTTCTCTTGGTTGTGACTATCTTTGGCAGTGAAAGCACAGCTGGCTCAGGCCCACCTCAATTACACTGCCACAAACGGTGCACTCTCTTTGATCGGACCACTGGCCTGGTCAGACCACTGGCAAGTGCTGCACCATTTGTAAAGTGTAAAACTGCATTTGTGTGTGAAAATCCACTTGTGGGATGGTATGTGTCAGCTGCACTGGCTCTTGCATCACTGCTCGCATTGGAAGCTCTGGCTTCTTACAGAATACAAAGTGGTCTCATCAACCTCAGCTGTGTTGCACACTCCTCTTATGAATGTGAGCCATTCTTAAATGAGTCAGAAATTTGATAAAAGGGTGTGACCAGGAGGTACAAAAGCTTCTCAGGGTGTTTTTTATCGGCAAGAAGAGAAATCTTTGTGCAAGCAAGCGGTCGATTCTTTTGCATGATAGTAGAAGCATATTTTTAATCTTGCCTAAAGTAGCAAGATTCAGAAATTTTCTCTTTTTTATTTACCCAACATGTCTGTAACAGGTCTACATGGGGGGAACACACTAATGCAAAAAACAACAATCAGTTGCAAAGTACAAGAAAGACTGCATGTCTGTTTGATAGTATAAGCTTGTCAGAAAGTAATATTTAACATATTTTATTTACCTCCAGAGCTTGCAATAGGACATCACATAGAAAACTTTTCTGAAATTGTGTCAGGGTGTAAACATGTATGCATGCTTACAAAGGGAATTAGCTGTGTCTGCGCCTATCCTTTTAATCTGTCTGTGTGCATGCGTGTGCATTTCTCTCGTGCAAAGCAACTTAAAAAAAAAACATTGGAATGACAATGCGCCCATCACTGCACCATTCCTCGTGTGGCAATGTAGGTTAAAGCAACATGACTTCAAAAACAAAAAAAAATTCCCCAAATCCCAGATTTCACGCCCTTCCTTTGAAGTGAGCAGTGATGGCAACAGCTGTACTGCTTTCAGGGGATGAAACCCACCCAGACTTCACACTTAGTGGAGATCATGGTAACATTGCGGAGTTTTCAGTTAGGATGCACTTATATTAATGAAAACCTTCACTCGTGAATTATAGAAGGGAATCCTCTTGTGCAGCTGTCACTTTTGAGAAACTCATCAGCCATCCCCATGATGTTGCTGTGCATCCAGAAGCACCAAAATTCAGAATGTCACACTTCTTGATGTGCTGCAACACATTTCCACATTTGTCAGAGCACTCTGGACACATTTATTTATGTGCATACTGCAGACCATGGTTAGGTCCAAGCAGGAAGGGCAGGTGCACAAAAAGCAAAAGTAAAGCAACAAAAATACAATACAGCAAAGATAATGTAGTAAAACAACAATACAGCAATGCAAGACAAAGCAGAAAAAATACATAATACGCAATATCAAAGATGGCTGAGGAACGCGTCTGTTTTTCAGGGTTGATTTGGTTCGGTTAATGAGTTCCAGTCAGATATGGTGCGTGGGAAAAAGGAAAACTTGAATGAGTTAGTCCGGGCAAAATATGGTTTTAAAAGAGCTTTGTGATAGTGTCGTGTATTCCGTGTTGGCATTGGGGAAAGATAAGCAGAAGGGTCAAGTCTGAGTTTATTATTAAGAAGTAATGAAAGAAAATCTAAACGAAAATTTCGTCTTCTTACCTGTAGTTCTTCAATACCGTTAGCACGCATCAAGTCTGAGGGGGAGTCAGTGGGTAGATATTTTGAATATATGAATCTAATTGCTTTCCTTTGAACGTTCTCGAGCTTTCTTATGTTAGACTTAGTATACGGGTCCCAAATTATGCAAGCATATTCAAGCTTGGGTCTAATTAGAGCATTGTAACCTAAGAGCTTAACGTTAGCGGGGGCGTTTCGAAGTTTATGCCTTATATAACAAAGCTTACGGAATGCGAGTGAACAGATGTTATCTATGTGAGTGTTCCAGGAAAGGTTATTAGTAAGTGTTACACCCAAGTACTTTACGGACGCTACTTGTTGCAATGGTGATGATTCTAATTTATATGCATATTGTAGAGTGTTTATCTTGTTGGTTATGCGAAGAGAAACACTTTTATCTGCGTTCAGTGTCATGTCCCAGCGCTTGCACCACTCTACAATATTAGTAAGCGTATTTTGTAGGTCATTCTGATCGTTTTCATTGCTAACATCGCGAAATAAAACACAGTCATCAGCATATAATCGAATATGTACGCCAGTACAAACTTCACCGATGATGTCGTTAATGTATATTAGAAAGAGTAGTGGCCCCAGTACGCTTCCCTGTGGCACACCTGATGGGACTGGGAGACAGCCAGACTGGTGACGACCGATTGAAACATGTTGACTCCGGTTAGTTAAATAATCATTTATCCAGGAAATAAATATAAGCGGAAGTCCAATAGTTTTTAGTTTTAGAATAAGGCTGTGGTGTGGAACTTTGTCAAACGCTTTACTGAAATCTAGAAAGATCGCGTCAATCTGGCTGTTATTGTCAAGTGATGCCGCAAATGAATGGATAACTGAAAGTAGTTGAGTTACTGTGGAAAACCCTTTGCGAAAACCATGCTGGTAATCTGTCAGAATGTTGTTGCGATCTAAGAATTCATTAATGCTAGTTGCGACAATATGTTCCATTAATTTGCAGCAAGATGACGTTAAGGATATAGGTCGATAATTGGTCACCTGAAGGCGGTCGCCTTTTTTTAAATACAGGTACGACTCGGGCTATCTTCCAGTCCTCTGGTACACACCCGGTTAACAATGACGCGCGAAATATAATAACCAAAAACCTGGCCAGAGATTCAGCATACCTCCGAAGAAAACCGTTAGGAATATCGTCGGGCCCTGGGGATGATTTAGTTTTCAGGTTTAGTAACATTGAAACGACACCATCATACGAGATGAAGTTAACTTCAGATGGATGTGCTGAAGTTGTGCTTGGTGCATCGTACAGTTTTGGTTTAGAAAATACACTGTGAAAGTAATTGTTAAAATGGTGAGCAATGGCAGGCTGATTGGTAACCGTTGTACCGTTGATAGTCATTTCTGATATAGGGGCTTTTTTATCGCTAATGTGGCGCCAGAATTTACCCGGGTCGTTTTTTATGAAGTTCGGCAGAGTTGTTTTGAAATAATAATCTTTTGAACGGCGTACAGCAAGGGCGAGGTTTTCTCTTAAATGGTTGATTGTGCTCTGCTGTGCACAATGCTTTTTTAGCCTTTTGATTCGGCGTCTGAGATGAATGATACTGCGTGTCATCCAAGGCGTCTGCTTGCGAATGTTTTTGTATTTTACAGGTATGAAATTTATAAGGCAATAGTGACACATTTTCTTAAACTGATTCCAGAGTGCGCAGGCGTCGGTTCCATCAAATTCGACAATGCATGTTTCAAGATGCTCAATAACTGAGGCGTCATCGGCACGTGTGAAGTCCATGATACGATGTGCTTTACATGTTTTTGTCTTGGCAAGCGGTTTTATGGGAATGAAAACACTAACAAGATGATGATCTGAAAGTCCTGGTGCGATAGACACATTGCAATCATGGAAAACATGGGGAACAAATGCAAGATCCAACACTGAATTACTCATGCGAAATTCGCGGGTTGGCTCGCGAACCACTTGACACAAGTTGTGCGTGAACATAATGTCGAATACAATATCCACGTTTTTTTTGTACCCGGAACATGGCTGCAGACGTTCCCAGTCAACGCCAGGTAAGTTGAAATCACCGAATAGCAATATTTTACTCTTTTTGAAATTTGACATGTGAACTTGTAAATTAGTTAGATAATCTTGCGTTACGTTAGGAGGCCTGTAAACCGCATACAAAATAAAGCAATGTCCCCAGCAAAACAGTTTCATGCAAAGGCACTCAAGATCAGGTACATCTTCTAGCGAAACAGCCTGTATATTATTTTTAATGAGTACTGCAACTCCTCCACCTCTCGAGGGCCTATCCTTGCGAAATACCTTGTACGAGGGTGGAAAGATGAGGTCGTCGGTAATCTCGCTGTGCAGCCAAGTTTCTGTTATAACCGCAACGTGAGGGTCATGTTGTAGGAGAAGGATTTCAAGCTGCTCGGTTTTATTGGCGACGCTTCGAGCGTTAACATTAATTATTCGGAGATGCTTATTCACTGTCACTGTCGCAATTCCTTTGTCACCTCTATTACGTTTATGTTGGGGAAATCGGTATTTAGAAGCAGAGACCTTATTATGGCTTAGAATTGCGTGATCTATGGAGTTGACTGCACCACTGAAGGCGTTAAGGGTCGTGTCTGTTTCATACGATAGTTTTTTCGCAAAGGCACCTTGTCGTTCTTTTCATAGTCCCAAACGTAGGCTTGACTGTTGATAAAAATTTTGTCGAAAACTAATGAAACTTTGTCGCCTTTATCGCGGTTCGGCTTGGTACTGTTCCAGAGATTTCTTCTTATGTCTCTTGTTTTATAGGAAAAGTCTTCACCGATCGATAGACCACTGTCTTTCAGTTTACGTCCTTGCTTTAGAATTTCGGTTTTTTGACGGGAGTCCAGGAGCTTGAATATAACTGGCCTAGTTTTGTTCTCTGCAGGTTTTCCCAAACGATGAATGCGCTCTATGGTAACTGGTGCGAGATCAAGTTTGTCCTGAATGATCTTTTGGTTAACATCACGCTCCAAGGACTCAGAAGTCTCGTCATCTTCTTCTTTGAAGCCGTAAACAATTAAGTTCGATCTACGGCTGCGGTTTTCCAAGTCATCTATTCTGTTTTCCAGGTTTTGAATTACACGATTCATAGATTCGAGCTGGTCTTGACAGAGAACGATTTTGGCTTCCAGTCTCGATACTGCGTCTAGTTTAGTTTCTATGTCAGTCAACCGTTTTTCTTTTATCTCTTTGATGTCTGCAGCTATATCTTCCAGTTGTTTTGAAAGCTGTGCATTATTGGGACCCGGATTTGTCTCAATATCACCATCCAGCGCTAACAATTCTTTCAAGTACAGAGCAACTCGATAGAAGAACCAACACATCCGTGGGCACGGCAGCAGAAATAGAAAGGGATCACTAGAACGAATACATTTTGCGTAGCGTTTCCTCACCTGCGGAATGAAGAGGAACGGATTACGTGACCGCATCCCTGAAATGCCACCGTGCCCAGTGGGCGCGCCGGTCCCGAGTGGGTCATTTATAGGCTGGTGATGTGGTGGCGCTGTTCCTTGGTCATGCACGCTGTCATCGGTGCGTGTAGCCGCTGACTGTCTTATCACGAAATTCCAGGGCGTCGGTTGAAGCACCGGACCCACGTGGAAGGCGGTGATGTTCTGGATGACGAACTCCTTTTCATGCACAGGCGGCCCGGCGAAGCAGCTGGCGATGGCCAACAGCACACCGATCCACAACTGCGGAATGAAGAGGAACGGATTACGTGACCGCATCCCTGAAATGCCACCGTGCCCAGTGGGCGCGCCGGTCCCGAGTGGGTCATTTATAGGCTGGTGATGTGGTGGCGCTGTTCCTTGGTCATGCACGCTGTCATCGGTGCGTGTAGCCGCTGACTGTCTTATCACGAAATTCCAGGGCGTCGGTTGAAGCACCGGACCCACGTGGAAGGCGGTGATGTTCTGGATGACGAACTCCTTTTCATGCACAGGCGGCCCGGCGAAGCAGCTGGCGATGGCCAACAGCACACCGATCCACAACTGCGGAATGAAGAGGAACGGATTACGTGACCGCATCCCTGAAATGCCACCGTGCTCATGACTAATCTTGCAGATTCTCTGGAATAGTTGGGTTTGTACGTTCTGTTAATAATACCGCTGTAGTGTGACCAGACGTCTCGGTTTGGGTGGGACAGTCTCACTTTTGGGTCTGTGGCCCCACTGTCCAACCAATCTGGCTGTGGGACGTGTTTTATATCGCTCTGGCTCCCCAACCAAAGCCCGCATGGAGGAAAAGGGCCATTATCACTATGCGGCTGAAAGCCAAATGCACTTTTAGAAGGATGCAGATATGTTGCGGAGAGGACACACCTCAGAGGCCATCCCACCCCTTTAGGTAAAGCCATAGTATCAAAGGATGGGCCAGTTACAGGAGAATAAGAAATCTGAGGCGAGAGCAGTTGGATTCATCCTCAATGATTACTTTAGTGCTTTTGCTCTAAGCCAGGGCTCCGCACATGCAACAGAATTTTTCTGGAGGGTTAAGACGCGCAGAGGTGGTTCGAGGGTGGCAGTGGGGTAGGTGGCCGGTCAAACTTTTCCATAACTAATCATGCAAAAATGGGATGTACTTATACACTCAATTGCGTGAATACACAGGATAAATATCTGCCCATCTGACACTCTACCTCCCTCTGCGATATTTACCTTCTCATGGCATCCAGTCTGTTATCTGAATTGAACATCAATTATCCGTTCTCTGCATTATCCACCTGCCTATGTCCGTTTCCTCCTCTTGATTTCAGCTGGAATAGTTTTTTTTTTTCTACAAGCCACTCTACTCTCTTCCTGCTGAGCGAGTTTATGTACTCTCCTCATAAGGTGTTTCAAACCCACTTAATAGCCCGTGTTCTTGTTCGATAGAGTAGTAACTTTGTAATTCCGTATTGTTCCTATTGTACGCACTTTGCAGATCCCTATACAGTGTGCCCCAGCTAATTTGAACCAAGATGTTGAAAAAACCTAAATGTTCTTCAGAAATGAAATCACGTAGATGTTGTGATGGCTTGTCTAAAGTTACAGTACCATTTTTTTTATCCTCCTACTTAAATAATTAGTTGAGGTAAATTAACTTCTTAAATATAGCTTGAAACGTTCAGGCGTCAATAGGAAATTTGTGGAGCTCCACAAATATTGTCCAACCCAGACATTTCCAACGAGATAGAGTTAGCATGGCCGTTTTAATTTGGGAAAAACGAAAGCCCACGGAGTTTAAAAAATACCACATGACAGTGCGCTCCACACGCCCGAATGCGCCGTGATTACAGCGCTCTCATTCGTGCTTTGTAAAAAACATCGCTCGCTTCGCGCCCTTCGTGCTACACATGACAGAGCTTCGCGTTGTGGTTGGTTCCAAGATAAGCACCAGTGGGTTTGGACGGCAGTTGAAAGAAAGCCGGCTCCCGTTTCTGCGGCGATAACTGCGCTCTCACGCTAGCAGATTGTAGAATACGTCGCCAGCCGCCGCCGGTAACGACACAGCCGAGCAAAGATAGAAGCCCTTTCTCGTAAGCGAAAAGATGGTACGGTACTGGCGATGTTTTTTACAAATCACGGATGAGAGCGCTGTAATCACGGCGCATTCTGGCGCACGGAGCGCGCTGTCACGTGGTATTTTTTTTAACTCCGCGGGCTTTCGTTTTTCCCGAATAAAAACGGCCACGCTAAGGCTATCTCGTTGGAAGTGCCTGGGCTGGGCATTATTTATAGAGCTCCACAACTTTCCTATGATGCCTGGACATTTCAAGCTATACTTTGAAAAATAATTAATTTATTTCATGTAAAACGAGCAAAAAAATTGTACTGAAACTTTAGGTAAACCCTAACATCATCCACGCGATTTCAGTTCCGAAGAACGCTTATGTTTTTCTTTAATATTTTGGTCCAAGTTAGCTGGGACACCCTGTATATGCTTGCAGATGTTCAGTAATGAAACAGTGTACATAACAGAGGATTAAGTTTTATCTAGACAGTCATTTACTGCGCTGAGATCGGTGTTAACACGTGTAAGCCAGAACATCTGGAATATTCACATGTGGAGCAAATGGTTTTCGCAGCACTTCCTCCACATTTGCTCCACACCTTAAAAGGACACCGCAAATAACTTCACCCAGTTTTCGTTCTCAGTAAAACTATATTTTTCGCTTTTTACATCTTTAACATTTAAGCCCAAAGCCTTAAAATAAACAGTATTTATTATGAGCAAACCAGAGACTAAAATTAAGTATACTATATCTTGGTGTCACTCAATTCAAACAATTGACATTAATGATGATGTTCAGAGAATTACGGACTGCACGATCACTGGTGGAAGTGGATGGTGGTGCAGTCCAGCATCAGAGGTCTGCACCGTCGTAACAGTTTTCTTGTGCGAACAGCCGCTTTTGGGGATACCTGCATTACATTTCCTTGCCTCCTTTAGCCCATAAAAACTCCATTTTCAGTGAAAGCAGCCTCTGTCGTTACAATATGGAGTCAACTGACATAGGCCAACTGCAGTTTCCCTCAAACACCTTCCATAAGGAAGCCATCATGTTTCAAAAGCTAGGGAAAATGAGCTTGCAATTCTTGCGTCTTACCCCCATGAAATAAGGCTCATGGGGGTCATTAATCATACAATGTGAGCTTGACAATTTCTTTTTTTTTTCTTTAAACCAGAGAGAAGAATGAAGAAGTCCCAGGAGAATATTGCCGACGTGCAGAAGCAGTCGCCTGCAAGCAACACAAGTGAACGCCCTGCGCTGAAGAGCACAAGCCGCCCAAACACCATGTTGCGATCTCTTCAAGAAAGCAACTTGCAGAGAGCTGGCAAAGCGAATTTTGGGACTGCTCCCAAAATGGCGGATTTCTCAAAGGAGAAAGAAAATTGCATCATGCCAGCGAATGCTTGAGGAACGCTCGACCAGGCGCGCCTTTAATTTTAATGTGTCATTGTGTGTTTTTGCTTTAACCCTTATTTTATATGCATGTATAGGGGTGTCTACAAAATGTAAGGGCATGAGCAGAGCACATCTCAGTGATTTAAGGGACCAGACACTTAGTTCTTGTGTCCCAGCATGGACCCATCATATATGTGATGTAAATGAGATGTAAAAAAGAAATGGAAGCTTTCCAGCAGAGCCTTTTTCTCTGATAATGCTTTCCTCAATCATCATGTAACAAAAGTTCATGCAAAGATATTTTTACAGCTGAGCTAAAATACTAAAAAGTAAGCACATGCAGAACGCTGGTCGCAATCACAAATGAAAGGCAAAGGTAGCATGGAACTTGTTAAGCGATGAGCTAGAATTCAGTTTTAGTGCCCTAGTAGACTTCCTTCCATTGTTTTTTCCCCCCCTTCTTCAAGATAAGTAGCTTCCTCTTACATGAGCTGAAGCAACCAGACGATAATATCAGCTACAGTGATCTCATTTCAGTGTGACAACTTGCCCCTCTTCGTTGCCACCCATGTGGACTGTGGCATGCTGCAGAGCACGGCTCTGTGAAGAGGGGCCCTGTCAGTGTCTCCTTTGTGTGCGTGGGTGTGGTTACTCTGCTTGCTCCCTTTGGCAGACACCGTATCGGCGTCTGATGGTCGGGCTACAACACTGTGCTGTCTGGGTAGTCTCGAGAGTGGCTTGGTGTGCTTTCCAGTCTTTGGTTTCACTTGTCAATGGATGGATGAGTCGCTTTGCTGAGAGTGTAGTGTCCTCGTTTCCCTAGGAGCGCTTTTATCAATATTCAGGAGCTTTTTCTTTTGTGAGAATGTAAAACTCAGACCTTTTTTGCCACACTTTGTGCACTGATTGTACAAATATTTTCAAACCGGCACACTAAATAAAGCGTTTTGCACATTTCGGCATATTTTATGGCATTAGCATTCCTCTTTGTGCCGACCATAATGACGGCCAAAACTTGAGTTTCTGTTAAATAAAGCTGCTCATAAATGCTGCTGCACACAGGCTTTGTGATGCCCCTTCAATCAGAACACGTGTGCTGCAGAAATTTATGGGATCAGGCATGCAACTTTGACATGCCTGCATCCACATCATCATCAATGGTAAGATGCAAATGTAAACGCCATTATGCTAACACAGCCAGTATCTGCAGTACGCCATACGGTGCCTAGTAATACTTCCCATGGTCTTTTACTAACTTCTTTAGTATGTTAAACGGGTACAGACACTGAATTCAATGCATAGATCACGGCATGGAGTTTGCCTATACCTAGTAAGTAAAACATCACTGAATTTGTGTTGTGCGATGTTGGTGCATGTTAAGAACCCCTCTAGAGCCCGAAGAACCCAACTAGAGCGTCCCTCGTAGCCTGAGTCACTTTAGGATGCTAAACCCCTAAAAACCAACTTCTTATGTTTTGGCTTTCGTTTCAACAGCCAAACAATAGCAGACTTGTAAGAAGACTGGAGGACACATGAAGCACAAACTGCAATATAGGTAATCGCTGCTTTATCGTTCTATTTCACACTATCTTTTACACCATCTAGCCCCAAAAGTCTGAAGGAGAACGGATGAACAAGCAGCCTTAATATCGCAGATTTTTATGCCTATCGTGGTTTCATGCCCACTTGAACGCCATGGCCACCTTTCGGCTTTTTAAGGGGCGAGGAAGGGGCAAGGGCGGGCATGCAGCTTTCAAATCTAAAAAAAAATCAAATTTTCAAAAACATCACACTTCATGTGCATAAGGTCTTTCTAACTGTATATCCCAAAAAATTTTACTTGAAAACAGAAAAGAGACCAAGTTTTGTGACCATGGGTAGTAAAAAAATAGGCTGAAATTTTTGTCAAAATGGCAGTTTTCTCAAAGGTGCTTTTTGATTTGAAGGCCCTACTTGCAGAAAGCATAGAAAGGCTTCACGGATTTTCTGGTGATAAATCAACTTTTATGCAGTGACGTTTCTACATTTTTAATCACTTATTTTTTAATCCATCACTAATTGGACATGATATTGAGTACATTATGCAAGCATGGATATAACATTCTGTGTAGTATAAAATCGGGTTGCTAAGAATAATTAGAGAATTTCACTACATCGATTCCTTTGGATAACACTTGACTGTAGACACCTGCCGTTTTTTGTCATGCCTGGTTTTCTGAAAGTTTGGTATAGCAATGAAGCATATGAAAATTTATATCAAAACTACATGCAAAATTTCAGTGAAACTTTGTATTTAAGCGTTCAGTGGACTTTTCCAAGTTTCATTTCCCTAGGCAAAAAAAAAAAAATTTCATCTCCAAAGCTCAAAGAAATTCAACTGCAAATTATTTACAGGACAGCCGAATTCCACTTGCATTTATGAATGCCTTGTGCAGCATTGCATAGAATGAACACAACCAGATTTTGTGTGTACTTTTTCAAATGACCAAAGTCTGAAGTTATGCACCAGTTGCACTTCTTTATTAGTTAAGGTTTAGACAAGCATGAAACCTGGTTCCTTATGTTAATTTTTTTTTGTTGGCCTGAAAAAGATTAGAACATTAGGAAGCTAGCCATTTTTGCTTCCCAAAGCTCTGCTGTGCAATGTTTGTGCGATTCAAAACATGAACCAGTTGTGGCATCCTCACTGATACCCAGATCTGGCACCACGCTTTGATATGAAGTTTGATTTCACTTCGAACAATTTGAAGATGGCCCATGCGTCTAGATATAAAGGTAGCTTTTACACAGCATGACACACTTTTATTACATACGAAAGGCAGAAACTAAATATGAGAAAATAAACTAAACTAACCGATCGCACTTCATATCATCACTTATGAGTTTGGAGTGACAGCACAGAAATATTCCAACAGTAGCTCCAAATTTCTCACTGTTTTTTACTGCTGAATAAATGTCAGCAGAGTGATGGAAGGCCAAGCTATGCAATTTTACTAAAAACAAAGCCTGTTGTGTTGTCCTCAGTTATAGGGAGCCGATGAGTTCGAGTGAGCCCAGCCCACGCGAGTCTGAGTTTGAGTGAGCCCATATATTGATCAAACCTTTGCGAATGAATCTCAGTACACACTTGCGATTTTGCCAAGGCATGCCTACCACCCACTGGTGGCCATTTGTATTATCCTGCTCCTGCTGCTGCCTAACTGCGATAAGGCAAAACTCGCACGCATTACAGTTCTTCTACGGTGCAGATTTAAGAAGTGTGCGTGACTTTATCTGTTTTAACATGTATGCTTTATGTCAAATGGAATTCTTGGGGTCTTCAGACCCATCATGACCAAGCATGGAGTGGTACCAATGGCTACAAATTAATGCGATTGTGTGCTTATGACTTTGTAGTCCTGCCAAGAATTTGAAACCATGCTTCTACTTGTGTTCTACAAGCAGGTTAATAATGTGCCGCAGTTTTCAGGCACAAAAACTGACGATGGCCTTCAAGAAAGCATTTTTTTTACTATCTAAAAATGAATGGATGCCTTCCACTGCAAGATGACTGCCCTAAATAAGTATCATATACCAAAGCTCTAAAGCTCAACAGTTATATTTCCACTAACAGACTGTTCTACCTCAAGAGTTAAAAATAAGGTACCCATGCCTTGCTGAACAGTTTATTATAGATTACTTACATATAAAGTATGTACAATAAATTAGCAGCAGCACTGGCTTGTGCACAAGATATGTATTTATAACATGGTATACGTAAATGACTATAGCGTTTCTAATTCCGTCATATTTTTCAGGCTGTGCTTCACCTGTTGTTCAACGTGAGATTTCACAACGTGAACACCTGTGTTGGCTCGCTGCTTAATAATTTTTCGACAACAGCACAGGACAAAGACCACCAAAAACAAAATGGCACATGATCACGTGTAAGCTTTTTCCTTTCAGCTCCTGCTGTCATGCTATCTTGAACCTGATTTTTTTTTTGTCTTTTATTTCAAGACATGCACTGACAACAACCAAATCATTAGGTTCTTTATTGTTGCAGTGAAATCGGAACCATGAGGCTAAAAAGTTGCTGATGGTTTCGCTCCAGTTAAACCGAGTGTGTATGTGATAGCTTCATGCACACGGTTACACGTAGTAAAGCACTTTTTTCAGCAGAAGGTGTTTCCTTGTTTATAGCTATGAAGACACTGCGGTGATCCGTGAAAAAGTTCGCAGCTACTGCGCATGCGCGACTCGTGCAGCGAGGCTGGCGAGGCTGCAGAGTCAGTGGCAGCAGCGAAACTGACATCACGCATGGCGCAGCGAGGCTGCGGAGTCAGCGGCAGCGGCACAACTCTGACGTCACGCGCGGTGCACCTGTTACTGGTGCATGCACATTAACAGCTCCGTCTGGGCCCAATGACCTTGGCTTCACATGGTGTAGTGAAGCTATCTCTTCAAAATTGTTGATTAAAAGAGGCACAACACTACAATTGCTGCAATCCATTTACAGCACCAGCTTTCAAGACATCAATGTAAATCTACTGTGCACAAAGGCTCTTTCGTTTATTATTAAAAATAAAAAGATGATGCACCTTAAGAGTCCTCAGGGTCAATGGAAAAGTTGAACTTGAACTCTGCAACAGGTGCCAGAACATCAGAACTGTCTTTGTTTGACACTGCCACTTTTCGTAGGAAGACAGACTTAGTCTCTGGAGAACTCCGGGGCTGTAGTCTAGCCTTTTGGGTGGACGCTGAAAAATGGGAAGAACGCACCACACAAATCAGGATTGTGAACAGGGTCACACAGTTTTGATAAACAATTTGGACAAATTAACTTGCCAGAAGTGTACAAAATTTCAGGCATAATAGCAAATAGTTTAAGCAGGGGGGTGAAACTTCGTATACCTCCCAGCGGCCACGAATTACAGACGGTAGCACCAATTCCTAATTCAATTACGTTTATAGTGTTTGGTGTACGAGTTAGCTCCATGACAATAGACAAACAAACCATGCGGGTGCGGGGGGTGTTCACATGGCATCTGCTTCACATGCAGACTGGTCCAAAATCGAGCCTGCTAGGGGAGGTGGGTGGATGTATCGTCATCCGCCTGCTGCGCGCGGCCGCGTGCCGTGCTTTATTTCTTTGCTGTTGCGGCATGTTAAAATTGGTTGCGCTGCTGGTCAAGAATGGTAACTGAAGCGCTGGGCCAATGTATGGAGAACAGAGAACATTTTTCATGGCTTTATTGACCCATATATCATTCCCGTTACTTTCAGTCAAAAAAAGATATTTCTCAAAATACACTGCATGTCTACGTTACAGCAGTCTGTACAATACAGATAGTGTGTGTCAACGCACCAGAGGTATCAAGAATTTATCTCAAACGGCGCAACTGACTTTTCAGTACATCATTTCGTGCATCATTCACGCAATACATATGCGATCATTCCTGCATAATTTCCACACAATAAAGAAGGATCAGTCTGTACGCAGTGAATGCACACAATTTAATGCATGCATGATGCACCTTACAACCACAGATAATTGCAAAAAATTGTTTAACATTTACGTAAACACATTAAAGCAAACTACTGTCACGCAATAGACTTCACTCTCCGTGGTGATATATGCGACGCCAATAAAATTCAGTTAACATACAGTTGCATAACCGGTCCCCATGATGTGCCGACTCTTGCGGACCAAACACTGCTCCGCCAACAGCAGTGATTAAATCATTGTTCATAATTCATGACGCCAAAATGAGCGGTGGCTCATGTGAAAGCGAGCGCAGGTTGTGGCTTCCATCGTATCCATGCGGGTCTCGCTTCACTCTTAGCAGTTTCGAATGTCACGAGCACACAGCGAAACACCGCTGTAGTTGTCACAGCACCAACATCACTAACACATGAAAGAACACGAAGCCAAAGTGTCTGTGACCAGCACTGCAAAGCAGGCAACAGAGTCTGAGAATAACGTGTGACTGACGGAGTTCACGAAACACGCCGAGGATGCATGGCGGTTGCAACGGCTGCACGGATCAGAAATTCAAAAGGGATAGAGAGTGAGTGCGAGACAGTTTCTCCCTTTCAGTACCTTCTTGCGGTTAGATCTTGTCCTTTACTACAGACGCTAGCGCCAATCCCTCCTTCAGTCATGTTCACAATGGATGGTGTATGGAGTTATGGCTTCAGCGGAGGCTTTTCACTTAGCCAGGACAGAAGTGGCTCGCGCTTTCCTCCCCCTGGTTTAAGTGCCCGGCCTGCCAGCGGTTATTTGCATGCCAATTCAGCAATTTCGTGAAGCAATACTACAGGAGGGATTATTGATCCAAGGTATGCGGCAGCTATATAAAATGAAAATTTAAAGCGCATGTTCACATTAATTGGTAACTGCGACAATATAGGTCCAAGTGTGCAGATGAACATATGATATTAACTGTTCTGATTTCGTGTTTCACATGCAAGCGACTGGGCGGCGCGACGCGGGGAAAAATACAACTTGCTCGAACCTCATCGCTCTGGCCGCTCGAGCCGCGACCGCTCGAAACAAGTTTCTTTTTCGCCGCGGCGGCAGAAATCGCGGCCGTTTCCGCTCGCGATGTGCTGGTGGTGAAGTTGCCCATGTGATTTTTGTAGACCCCCCCCCCCCCCCCCGCAAAAAAAATAAAAGTAGCGTGAACGTTCATTCATTCAAAATAAACGAAAAGTTGAGGTTCTGCTGCGAAATGAGCCGAAACATATACAAGAACTACGAACTACCGCGTTCCAACAGAGACAAAAAAAAAAAAAAAACAAGCAGCGCGATTTCTTTACAACGTAGTAGGCTCATACCTGCGACAAACTTGGCCTTTTCTTCCTTCATTTTATCCCTGTAATTCCCAAGTGTCATGCTCATAACCTGCCTTTTCTTCGCCATCGGTGCTTTCGCGCTTTGCAGAGTCTGGAGAGCCCGCAAGTGTTCAGAGTCTGTGAATGAGCAGCAAATAAACAAACATTGCACACTCCCATTTTAAAGAATAATAGCGGATGACAACTCACAGTTCTTCTTCTTTGAGTCAATTTTCGACAGGGAAGCATTCAGCTGCTCAATACACCACTTCAGTTCTCGCTCAAACTTTTCGCCGGCATCCTGCGGTGAACACGAATGGTGATCAATTCACAAGCTTCCTTAGGCATGGGACTCACAAACCTCTTCATCGCCAACGTCTTCCGAGTCTAAGGATGACGTAGATGGAGTAGTCTGCGACGGTGGGAGCTGTGGGAGCTTCTAAAGATGGGGAGCACATGATTCAAACGTTAACGCGCAAGTATACCCCATTAAGGCGTATGCAAAACTTTATAAATATACCTGAACTGGCAATTTCTTGCGTCTGTGCATGTCAAAAGAGTAACAGAAACAACTCAGCTCCTAACAGATGGCAAGAATGTGCCGATCACTACGTAATGCAACGCATGTTTACGTTCCGCACACATTACGTTCCGCACACAATGCCGCACGCACTAGCCCACTCTGAAACTTATGGGAGCCGCCATGGCAGCTGCTGGTGATGGTGATGATGGCTAAAACTAGGGCAAAAATTACAACACCGTGGCTAAGCTCTTTTTAACGGCTCAGTGCAGCAAACCACCCATCTTTACAACTAATCTAATACACTATATTTACAACAGAACCGATTCGCGCGGAAAGCTGGTGGCTCTGCCAAGGCGGCTCGGCGCTCCATCCACTACGAACGCCCGAAGCATGCCGGGAAGGCAGCGCTTCAGATTGACATCTGATGACTTGTTGACTGTTCTACGGATTAAATTTTTTTGGTTGCTCAGTTTCGTTACACTCTAGTTTTCCTCTCTGTGGTTTTTTTTACTGATGCTTTGTGCACTTTGTGCTAGTGCAGTTATCCATGCAGCTACGCACGCAGTTCATTCGAGATCCAAAGCATCCGAAGGCTCGACTCGAAGTGAGCTGAGCACACCCTAGCACAGTGCCTGGTGCCTGCTAGGCCTGGCTAGCCTGGCCCTTCGCTCGGACCAATTTACGCAGCAGGCTGGGTTTGCTGAGCGGGAACCTGTATACCAGTGAATTGAAACATAAGGGAACAAAGTTTTTTGTGAACTGAGAACTCAGTCTGCTGCTGTGACCACAAGAAGCGCGGCACGAGCTTAGAGATGTGCAATGGCGACGGCTACTGTATCGGTTTTGGGTTTATATGCAGCAAAATATTGAAGCGAAAGCTTCACTACGATACCTCGTAACGATTTCGCGGTGCTTGCGGGTTTGACCATCAAGTGAGCCAGAGGTCAAACCCCCTCACGGCGCGGTTCAGGTGTCCACCGATATATATGGGACATTACTACGCCACTTCCTTCCTTCGAACCTAATTGTAAAAACCAATCAATTTTCTTCGAGAGAAAAGGAAAGGCGCATAACTGGCCTCCTGGAACGGTGGACATTTCAGAAGCGCTTTAAGCTACGTGGCGGTAGTGACAGATGTGCGCTGCATGCGTTGGCATTCACTACGTTGTAGCAGAAACGCGGCACTGCCAGCTATATACCGTCGGCGTTCTTTGTGTTCATTGGCGTTAGCGTTGACAGCGCTCTAGAGCGATGATCTTGAGGAAAGGTAGGCGCGTAACTGGCTCTCTGGGGCAGTGGACACCTCAATCGCGCTTTGAGGTACGTGGCCAGTACATGGCGTCCTTCGTCATTCAACCGCCCGAGGCCTTCTGCTTCATGACTCCTGCCGACTGGCCGAAATGGAGGAAGTGGTTAGAGCGTTTCTACACAGCTTCCAGTCTCTGCGACAAGTCAGGGTCACACCAAGTCGACACAGTACTCCTTTACTTGATGGGCGACCAGGCTGAGGACGTCTTCGGAACCTTCAAACTCTCTGGAGAGAAAGCCCAGAACTTAGAAGTCGTCCTGAAACAGTTCGACAGCTGCTCCATACGGCGGCGCAACGCCATTTTTGAACGGGCATGCTTCAACACGAGGGTGAAAGACTTCGTAACTGTGCTTCACACGCTTTCCAACCATTGTGAGTACGGCACCATCCAAGAGGAACTGGTTCGAGACAGGCTGGTTATCAGCATTCAAGACCAGAAAAATTGTCAGCAAGACTGCAACTTGGCACTGATCTTACTCTTCAGAAGGCGCTTGAGTTTATCAGGCAGGTCGAAAGCGTACGTCAGCAGCAAGCGGAGCTTCTCCCTGAAACGCTGACCGTCAACAAAGTTGCATCAGGCAGATAGCAAATCAGGCACCCCACAAACGCTACTCAGGTCAACGACGGCCAAGAGCACTTTGAATCAAGGCCACATCTGCGTCCAGCTGACAGCGTTCCCACATTGTGTTGTTGGTGTGGAAAAGAACGACACCCGCGTTCACTATGCCCAGCGCAGACACAGGTATGCAAAGGCTGCTCGGAATGGCTACATATCTTTACCGCTTTGTACCCAACCTTGCGGACCTGCTCAAGCCGCTTACTTGTTTGCTGTAAAAAAAAAAAGCAGGAATTCATTTGGGACATTCCTCAACAGCAAGCGTTCGACACATGGAAGCAGCTACTTTTATCTCGCCCAGTGCTAGGGGCCTACAACGCTTCTTCCTTTGGACATCGGGGCAGCGATTCGACAGAAACAGACCAGTGACAAGTTTGCGGTCATTGCTCATGCCTCCCGGCTTCTGACACGGAAAAACGCTATGGAAAAATAGAGAAAGAGGCTCTTTCCTTGGTTTGGGCTTGCGGAAAATTCAGTGACTAACGTACTGGTCGGCAAGCAATTCACAATTGAAACAAACCAAAAGCCGTTGGTACCCATCTTTATGGCAAAAAGTCTTATGACCTTACACCGTGGCTACAAAGACTTAAAATGCAAATGATGAGGTACCAGTACGAAATGGTATATGTAGTACCTAGGAAAGAACTGCTCGCGGCTGACACGCTTTCTACAGCGCCTCTGCAGGAGACTGGCGACATATAGCTAGAAAGCGACATCGAGGCTGTTATGCGCTACGCAAGGACAACCCTTACTATCAGGCAGCACTGCCTGGAGTGGCTGAAAAGAGTCCCAAAAATCAGATTGCATGTGCTTGTATCTCAGAGAACTCTGCACAAAAGAATGGCCTTCCCGACGAAATTTACCCCTCGAATTAAGTGAGATCCTTCTATGAGCATCGTCAACAGCTCACCGTAGAGGACGATCTGCTACTCTACGCAGCCTGTGTGGTTGTCCCGCTCACGTGCAGGAAAGAAATTTTGTAATTTTTGCACGAAGGTCACTTTGGCATCACGAAGACCCAGGCCCGCGCTAAGGACTCCGTTTGGTTGCCTACAGTGGCCAGGTATATCGCAACCACCATAAAACATTGTCCACAATGTGTCAAGACGTCCAGCAACCGCAAAATGCCCCTTCAAAGCACCAAGTTCCCTTCAAGACCGTAGGAGAGAGTTGCAATGAACCTGTTCTTCAATAGCCACTGGTGGTTAATCGTGACTGATTATTACTCCAGATATCCGGAAAGGGGTCTAGAGAAGCTATCATCTAGTACAATGATCAATCACTGCAAATTAATTTTCGCCCAACACGGCATTCCAGAGGTGGTGGTCTCCGGTAATAGTCCGCAGTTCTCGTCCTCTGACTTCCCTAAGTTTGCTCAAGAATACGGGTTCAAGCACGTCACATCAAGCCCACACTACCCTCAGAGCAACCGGAAACACAGGAAGAATTTGCCGTCGTTGACGTCACCACCGCCTTGTCAACGCCTGTCGTCTTGTTTTCACGACAAAAGCATACACACAAGGCGGAGCTTCTTATCCCTAAGTGACCTGGTAGCTGGCGCGCGTGATTTGAATGGCACTGACAGGACCCTGAGGCCAAGGGGGCTATGGCTAGGGCGCTGGGGTACCTCGGTAGGCCACGTGAAGCGTGCAAGACAGGATAGCCGGAAATGTAACGGGCAGGGTGCCTTAACCGTTCGCACTTATCTTTCTGTGATGCAATTAATTGTGCATCATCAAAATGTGTGATACGCTGCTTCAATCGAATTGGCATCAAATCCGCTTGAGTCAGCTCAGACTTTTAGCCAGGGCCTGTTAATCAGCCAGAAACTGTTAATGTTCGTCCTGTACAGAGGCAAATCCCACAGCTAGTGTGAAAAGCCATGCACGTCCTTTTAAAAGGTTTAGCTGACGAAGCAAAGGGATTATGAGTCAATTAAAGCTCAGTTAAAACGTATATTCTGTTGAATATAGCTGCGTATACTCAACCAATGATTTCCACACACACATGTACACACCCCCTCATTTTTCTGAAAGTACCCCCTGAATTTGTAACATTTTTTTTTTCCACACGCGACGTGAAAATTTGTTTCATAGCGTTGGAAGAAGAGCAACTCTGGACAAAAGCACTTTTGAGCAGAAAGCCGTTTATGAAACCAGTTTCTTTTCATATAATGTAAGATTTCACTATAACAATCATTATATCCTGAGATCACATGACGGCAGTCTAGTATTTTTTTTTCTATTCACGTTTTTGCTATCGTCAAAAGCGTTCCCCATTGGTTTTCTATGGCAGTCTTAACTATTCAATATGATTGCTGGAAACACTTTGAAAGATTTTGCAAAATTTTTGCCAGAAAGCTGGACTTGGATCACAACCCGAAGACTAGGCTTCAAGGCGCATCACGGCCAGGGCACAAGCATAGGAAGCGTGCAGCGAGACGACGGCATTGCATGGTGACACCCAGAGGAAGCCTGCTGCTTGTTTTCTGGCGCCGCGCTTGCAATCGTGAGGGCTTCACACTTTTTTTAGTTCCGTCCATTCATAAATACAACTTCAATTCCTTGTGTAAAGTAACTGTTCACAATTATAGAAATTCAGACATCCTAATTTCAATTCTTGGCAAAACCCCGTGCTCAGTACCATTTTTTCTATATTCTGAAAACATGCAAGGCAAGCCTCTACATCGCAGCCGAGATGCCCTATACCTGCCTTGTGCATTCTCTTGAGCATTTTTTTCATCAGGCATGCATCCTGCAGCATAAACTTCAACAATGTCGATTGCACTAAAACTAACTTCTCCACTGTCCTGGCTTCACCTTTCAACTATCCAACTTCGGGAGCGTCCTACAAAGGATAAAAAATGAAAGATATAAGCTTTGAATATGAAAGTATTGTCTCGGGAACTCTGTTGCAAGGTTCATTAAACATACTTTCTAATGGCACATGTATACTCATTAACATAGTCGTAAGGAAACATGTACACGAGGTTAACCTTTATTCATCAAGTAATGCCCACAATTTAAAAAGTAGGAATGTTCGCTGTCAACTAAGAGTGCTGCCATTTTGTAAATATCGGCCCAACTTGTACTGCTTTGTGTTCCCACACCATTGAAAGCAGTAAGGAAAAAAAACGCGGTTTTGTGGCTACGAGTTGGTGCTCGCCTCGCAATCTGAAGGTCCTTGGTTCAGTTCCCTGCCCCATCAAGGCATTTGTCTCTTCTTTGCACTAGACGTCACTATTTTTGGTCTACTGCCGGCATCTTGCGAGAGCATGGTGATGTCACTGAGGAATTTCATGCCATGGACGACGACGGACGCCAGCTTTTGTGCCGATGGGACATATAATGCTTTCATATTAAAATTTCACCAATAACAACAATAATAATTTTCCGCTTGTTTTAGTGTCTAATTAAATGAAAAAAAAATGCTCGGGCTCGAAGGCCGCTCGTGGTTTCAGCAGTCCGTAACTCGTTGAGCCATAGCCTTCGCATCTCGGTTTGGCAGTGCTACAAATAAACGCATCACATTCCGCTACATGCAGCAAACTGCACCTGTTCGCCTTGGAAATATACTACCATTCTTTCAGCTTCGACTGTTTTCTTGCTGTCGCTGTAGATATGGCATAATTGAGGTGTATAGCCACTTAGATATAGTGCACACACGAGGTATAGATACTGTACATGCCGAGGTTAATGCATGTCAACATTTTCTGTATGCGGTTACTTTCTACTGTGGCACCTTCAACCTCATTGGCCAGGCAAGGCAGTCCATGCTGTGAAATGATATGCATGCTGTAAAGTCTGCCTTTCGTTCCTCACGTTTACACTCATGTGTGGAGAGGTGTATTCTCTCCTAAACAGGGAACTGTCGGTGGCCTGGAGACAGTTGCAGACAAGCACATACTCTAACCTACACATACTAAGCAAAATCCACCCCTCTACAATGAAGACTCGTGTCCCCTGTGCGGAGACCCACCCTCAATCGCACCACATGGGCTTGCTAAAAGCAACAGCAATGGTAAACATAATGAATCCCAATAGTGAGCAGTGAGAGGCTGCACCGACTAGCCTTCATGCTGACAATCAGCTCCGTCGTCGCCAGCCAAATAGGCAAAGTCCCGGTCTCTCTGTAGCTATCTTACAACTGAAAAAAAGCAAAAAAAGTGGTTTGCTCATGAAGACGCAGGGGTAATCCCTGGAAGGAAACGAGCATACCTACTGTCTTGGCTGTAATACACATAGCTCTGTGACAGTATGTTTCCATAGTGTGCAAGAACCACAGCTCATAAGACAAAGTATGGTGGGGCAACAAGAAAAGGAATGTAAACCAATAGGCCCCTGCCTGTGCCACTAAATATAACAGGCTTAACCCAATGTGATATAAATGAAAAGGCCCGAAGGCAAAGTTGTGCTTTTGCCACCCGTAGGTGGGAAAATAAAAAAAATGAGGGGGGTTAATGCTACAAAGCGACCCACAGCCGGGGGAGCGGGCCCGGGGAGACTCCCCTGATCTCCCCTGGGACGTAGCGGAGGGGGTGGGACGTAGGTTGTGGGAATGGGACTGAGGGAAGGGTTATGGGTTTATGGGTAATAGGATGGGACTGGGGACAGCGAGACATTTCATTTTCATTTTCATTTTATTACCTTAAAGACCCCTCGCGGGGTATTACATAAGGGGTGGGATTAGCAGGAAAAGGCACAAAACAATGCCATTAGTGATCATGAACAAAAAATGTTGTTTAGATTGTTTGCAAATGATGAAGGACAGGTGATGTCGACGATGTGCTGGGGAAGGCCGTTCCAATCCTTAGCTGCACGTGGGAAGAAGGAGGCTGAAAAAGTAACAGTTCGGGCACGTGGGCGAAAAACTTGAAGCGTGTGGCTAGTGCGATGAGAAATGTATGATGCTGGCGTGATGTAAGGGGCATTGCTCGACTCCTGTCTGGCCAGGACAGGGAGGGCGTCGATGTTGACCAATGGTGCGGCTCCACTCACGGGATGCCCGACCACCCAACGACGCAATAGCTCCGACTCGGAGACAGGAAATCCTAACCCGGGGCAGCTGCCTCGCGCTCCTCCACGACTTTTAGGGGTCCGGTTCGCACTTGCGAATCGCTGCCCAGCTACTAACCGTGAAGTGTTTTTCGCGGTTTTTCAGACTCCGGAAGTATGTGTGGTGGATCTAGCCAATGGAATTAGACTCCCGGGGACCCACCTGTGCTTCCAACCAACCAGCCTTGCACTTATTGCTCATAAGACAGATAGTAGATGAGTCCAAAGAGGTGGACTCCCCGTTCCACTGCTGTACCACGGGTATGCTCATAAGACAATCAAAAAACCTGTAAAAAGCAGAGAGTAATGTGGAAACTTTGGTTTATTTACTTGGCAGTCAACCTTACATGGTCTTGGAGGTAGCTGTAGAACTAGAAAATAATGGTGTGTATTTGATTGGAGTCTGCATGTTTGCAACGCAGTGGCTGCTTACAGCTGGCCAGTGATGACTCCACCTACAATGCTGCAAAAATTTGTAGTGAACGCTTCCATACAAATGATCAGAATAAGAACACAATGCAGAACACATGCCCGCATATGTACAAGTAGGGTAAGGCATGTTCACAATAACCCACATCCTCTTTGGGTATTCTTTGTGGTATTTAACAAGTTTACTCAGTTCAAAGTATGCCAGCATACACCAAAGTATGGATTATGACATTGTGAGAAGGCACAAACTCAATCCTGTAACCATTCGTCCAGCACAATTTCAACACATTTTAAGGGTCTACGCATTGCCACGTTCTCCATATATAGATAAATAAACACAGAACTCTTCAAAAATTAAATTCAGTGCAAAAAAAATATTCAAACAAAAGCTGCTGAACTATAGTATACCAAGTACAAATTCCTATGATAATACAGCATTAGACAACCATTCCAAATGTGTTTTTAGCTTACTGTGAGAATTTACAGGTGATGTTCCCAAGACCATTGTAAGGTAGTTTCATGACACATTATAGTAGAAAAGAAAGCCCAAATTCAAGACAAGAAACGCTGATCAAACAGCACCACAAGATCGATTCGTATTACACACGCAAGCTTTCAATACACTAGGCAAGTTCACCACTTGCAACATTTCTGATGATGACGGTGGCAGTGCAGCTGTCGTGCCTGCAGCCTATACTGCACTGCTTGATGCCGCTGCAGGTGCTGCGATGGTGTCGTCGACTCTCGCTCGTTTCGGCGAAGGTCCATCTAGTCATGAGTTCGGCACCCGCCGGTAAAGGTACAGGTAACCGAACTCCTTGGGCAGATGCTCAGACACGGCCACCTTGTTGTCATTGAAAATGACCCACCGACCGTCCTTGAAGATGTGGCACACGTAGTGGCCCACCATGGTGGACTCACCCATGTGGCTGATAAATGCCACAAGCTGATACTCTGCAGAAGCAAGAGACATACATGAGGCCAAGGAACAGAAAACTGACCCTGAAGCAGGAGTTAATTGAACTGACCAAAATTTCTTGAGTTATGAGGCAAAGTGATGAAGCAGACTACTGGCCATTCAAACCAGACAATGAACATGCATCAACCCGTATTTTTCCCTCAGACAGACATTAGTGCTGCCTTTGTTTAAACTACAGGCAGGTACCTCTGTCATATTAAGAGCCTTCTATGACCTTACATAAAGTAGAACCCTCCTACAGAAAACTTTGATGTAGTAAAGTGAAACTGCGGTATCATTTTGCCTCCCATTGACAATTGTACACTTTTTTTCATTTAGAGTAAAGACGTCTTTAATAAAGAAACGGTTACAGTAAAGAGAGCCTGGCCATCGAGACACATCGTTCGCGAAATGATGACACTGCGGCACATGTGCAGTCTAGGATCGCGAGGTCAACGTTCGGAGGCGAATGGATCAGGAACTCTAGAACAGGAGGGGCGGTGTGTCGTCGCAGAGAGGTGTTGAGCGCGGGTTTTCAAGGATTGTAGGCGCGTTTTCAGTTTCTGCGAATCACAGCAATGGTTGATGTTTACAGCTTAGTAATTTCTTGACGTACACGAGCTCGCGTTGGCCACGTGCGGCGTATTCGGAGAAATAGTTCGCCACTGTGTATTGTATATATGGTTAGTAGTAAACAGAAAGTGTTTCTGCCGTTGATTTCTACGCTAGGAATTAAATAAAATAGGAAGTTTTTGACACTCTGCTCTAGCCAGAATGATTTTACTTCGGGACAGTAGTGAGAGGATGTGCTGGCAATCTTTCGGCAGAGCAGACGTGCGCTCACCGTCTGCTGACATACGTATGTGTCGCGCTGAGCGAAAAGTGGGGACAGCGTCGTGTCCCCATTCTCCTCTAGCTGTCCCGCTTAAGCGCTGTTTTTATCCGCAGGATCACGCACCAGCCAGGCCGACCTCTCCCCTTGTTAAACTGTTCGATTTGGTGAAAATTTTTTATTTCTGGAATTTTCTTTCTTAGCCCTGGGGTGTTCTGTTTCGTGACGAAAAATTATAGCAATATATTCAATAGAAATTTATAAAGTACGCTTTCGAGATGCGGGGTCGTCGAAAATTGTGAGGTAATTCCTTTGAGGCTTTCTTCGAGGTCAGGGCCACATTTCTTGGACCAAAGCGCAAGCGACGAGGCCAAAAAACGAGGAAATAAACGTTAATTATAAGGTTCGTTTTCTGAACTTTCACATTTTCTGCGATTGGCATCACTCACATCTTCGTAATTTCGTAATGCATGAAAATAGAATGATTCTATTTGTCGCAAACGATTCCTGAGACACTGAGGAGTGTAATTTATCTCTCGATTTTTTTCCTACAAGTGCAGTATTATGTTCGTTATTTTTGTAAGAAACGTTTTCAAGTCACTATGCATGCATAAGTACATGATCATCTAAAAAAAAGAAGTAATAGCATATAGAGAACAGGGCTGTGAACATGCTGGCATAAAAAATTTGAGCACTTTCTACTCAATTATTTAAGACCTTGAGGTGACTTGACGAGGGTGTTAATTATAATTACCCAAGAACTGCACCAGGTGTAGCTAAAAATAAAAGGCATTACTGAAACCAGCGTAGCAATTTCATATTTGCACCAAATTTAGTTTCATATCGCGTGCATAAATAACGAAAACACTTTTCATTGCTGCGCCCCCTCTCAATCTCCACACGTCTGTTAGTAGCACGCCTGCGGCTGCTTCTTTCCAAACAAGCTTTGCGGTCATGGACTGCATCATGAAACATGACACATGCATGATGCAATGAAAAAGCATGTGGCTTTTAGCACACTTAAGGTACACTATTCTAAGCACGCCAACGTGACCGCGCATGAACTTACCAGACTTCTTTCTACTCGAATCACATAATTACATCTGTCATATTAAGAAACACTTTCTAGTAAATATCAAATGCCATAAAACATGCTGCGCTATTAACAAAAGAACGCATTCCTTGGGGGCGAGTGAACCTGCCGGCGGGGGCCCCGTGCACATCGGCTCAAGGTGATAAATGCGTGCGCAGCTACATACGTGCTTTTTCCCTTGCGCAGTTATAAGCGTACTGTGCTGATGTTCAGGTGAATGAACGCAGTAACTTACATGCTATTAAGTACATTGAGTAGCAGTGCCGATAGACTCCCAGACTTCACGCTTTAGTACCGCGGCCCATTCCCCGTTAGCCAGTTTACTAATGCGGTATTTATCGCGAAAAGCCTATGGGTGCTAATTTAAATTTCCTTTTATGCTACTACGTGGATCGAACAGTGACGCAGCTGATCAATACATGCTGCTTCTGCAGTGCGCAGGCATGATATGCAGCCGCCGGTAGCTGCAGCAGCTGCGGTAGGCACCGGCTGGCCGTAGCTGTTTTGCCTACCATGCGAAAGTCGCTGCTGACATCAGCGCCACCGCATCTTCGTGACGTCGCGGGGTGAAGGAGGTCTATATATAGCTGGGCTAAAGCTGAGAACCAACTGTTTACATCGGCCATTCTCAGGCATGCTTTCCATAAGAATGCGGCACAGTGGCCAACTGCTCAACAGAAAATTCCTGTGGTGTGTTTGCCTTCCGCTTTTCATACAGTCCGGGCATATTAACTGCCATCAAGTGGTGAAAGTGGCGGCAAGACTACCATCAGAAGTCAAGCCTTTGAGCTACTTTTCAAGCAAGCATCCCAAAGTTACAAGTGCCTAGGAAGCGTACACCTCACGAAGCACTGTGCGGCACACTATTTGGGTAAAGGGAGTGTGCCGGCTACCGGAGATTTACAGCAGTGCTTTCCCGTACGATATATTCTAGTAGAAAGTTCAGATGTTTAATAAGAAACAACATTTTGAAATATTCGAGTTCAAAATCAGCCGGATTGACAGTACAAGCGAGGCAAAACAATAGCCTACACAGTTGCCCACATACCCATAGCACAGCTACTGTATTTACTCACGCATAACCCGCACCCCTAACTTTGAAATCCACGAAAATAGTTTAGCTCTGGTTAAACCAGGAGTGACGCGATAGCTAGAGCTGGCCGAGTTGAACTTGGTCACGTGACCAACCACGTGGTCAGCCACGGCGCCGCGCCGCCAGCAGCTGCTCCGCACCACAAGATGAAACCACGTGACAGCGTGGCGGCGCAGCCATAGGGTGGCGCGCCGTGGCTGCGCCGCCACGCTGGAGGCTCGTAATGCTACCGTAATGTAGCTATCGCTACAAAAAAAAAAAAAAAGAATGCGCGTATAACTCGCACGTTTACCTAAAGAAAAAAAAATGAGCGCTAGACAGATACAACTGCATACTCAGTGGCTATAACCTTTAGCTTCTCTTTCGCTGTGAAACATAGTTTATGGGGGTTTAACGTACTAAAGAGACTCAGGCTACGAGGGACGCCGTAGTGAAGGGCTCCGGAAATTTCGACCACCTGGGGTTCTTTAACATGCACTGACATGCACAATACACGGGCCTCTAGAATTTCGCCTCCATCGAAATTCGACCGCCGCAGCCGGGATCGAACCCGCGTCTTTCGGGCCAGCAGCCGAGCGCCATAACCACTCAGCCAACGTGGCGGCCCCGTTGTGAAACACCGCCACCGAGTTGCACCGATGACGCCAAAACAAAGCACGCAAGCAGTGCAAACTGGGGTGTAGTACACGAAACAGTGCCTGACACTAGGCTCAACTACGATGGCCGAAGAAAATGTGGCCGATGACGTGGGGAAGATTAAACAAATTATGAACGTGGATTTGGCTATGCCTTTCATTGGCCCCTCGTTGGTCTGAACAAGCATTGATGACGATGGGGATGGCGGACTACATGGGGAAGGCCGCCGCGCATTGCCGTGAAGCCAACAACCCCCCCCTCCCCCCCAAAAGAGAAATAATTTGCAGATAAAGCGCACCCCCACTTTTGAAACGAATTTTTTTTCAAGTTTTGGTGCGAGTTATACGCGAGTAAATATGGTATATCTACAGTCATGCAACAACAAATGAAATCAGTATTTTTACAACATATGTGATGATATACAGCAGACTGAAAATTCAGACCCCCCCCCCTCCACCCCGAGAGGTTTTCATGCCACTACAACATACCGCATACGTAAGAGTGCCTGAAATTTCAGACACATCACAAGTGATTGCTCGATTTTTCAGACTTCATTCGCCAACAGCCAAGCAGCCACGTAATGTGTATAATTGTACCTCGTCAATTCAGACTCTAAAAGGGATCAAGAACTTGACTGAACAAAGCGAAATTCAAACTAAAGGGGAGCCTCTTAAATGGCGGGGCTGATATTCTCCACGCATTCGCACACCGCACATGCATGGCGGCGAACTGGTAGCGTTCTCGGACAACATTCGCTGCTATAACTTGAATAGCACTCAAAGTTCGTGGAACTCATCTGTGCCGAGTTCTTTGGTTCTGAATATGTGAAGATGCAACAGCAAAGTGTGTGGGGGGCATAAGGTGACGGTGAGAGCAAAAAAATGGTGCCGCTTTTCAAAACGAGGAGCTCGTACAGGTGAGAAAACGCACAGCAGCCCAAACTGTTCAATCACAACACCATCAAAACAGGCAAAATGCCTTTCATTATATACGAAAGCCACAGTAGAGTGCGGACAAAAACACGTACATTGACGGTTTAGCAATCGGTATTCAGCTTAGTCACTGGGCCTAATTATGAAGGCGAACTCCGACGGCATGCTTGTTGCAGCCGTTTGTGGGTTGTTATCTCTACTGCCCTTTTGTTTTGCAACCTATGTACGGCGGGTGAAGCACAGATTATACAGTGGCGGGTTAGCTCTTGCATCTGGAGTTTGTCCCAGCCTGTATATCATACAGGATGTGCCAACCGCAGTAGAGCCATCAAATGATAACCTCATGAAAGGGGTCACCACCCTTCAACTGTAAAGTTATTTTTATGGTGAAATTTGATTTTTCAGCTGTTTTCGCTGACCCTAGAAAGTCCGAAAGATCAGTCGTCGACTGCAGAAGGTCCCCTGGTCTGTAAGGTTCAATGACTGTGGAGCTATTCGTCTGAAATGCGAGCTATTCGTCTGAAATGCTGAAGTAAAAATCAGCGAGAGAACACGCAAAAATGTGAGTGTTCCTAACCACATGATGATCCAACATAGTGCTGATGATGGAATCTTCAACTAGGTATGATAGGAAAGCGGAAGGTACAGCAAAAACTCTTACTTCCAGAGCCATCTCTGATGTGAGGGCCAACAACATCAGTGTCCATAGCATCATCTCTATTTTCAGCCTGAAGCTCATCGGTTCTGCTGAAAATCCAGTCAATGGCTCTCTCAGGGTTGTTGTCCTAAGAGAAGAAGAGAATAAACATGTAATTCTGCCTGTAATGCCCTAGGCCCATTTTCTTGCCATGCACATGTCGGAGGGCAGCATTTACCCTGCAGTGAACTTATCTAGGCTGAAGATTTCTCACCAGAGCTAAAATCAAACCCAGATGCGTACTGCATTTGGAAAATTTTTGCAAATTATAATCTATGTTCACGCACATCATCACTGCTGGTCTTGCATCAAAAGAAGCATGCAGGCAAGATGAGACGACAACCACAACTCAACATGCACAGAACCAGTTTCAAACGTAATGAAAAATCTTACTGTAGCCTTGAGAGCTTTCATTGCCTGATCTCGGGAGAAGCCCATTGACTCAATTGCAGCCACTGCTTCTGCATCAGCCTGGAAGGCACCGGGCTGCACGAAGGGGGCCGCATAGTCTTCAGGTGCATAAAAATTAGAAAAAGAAAACGAGAAAGCTTAAAAATCTAAGCAGAGTATTCCCTGGCAGCCGGCCACGATGAATGTCTGCCTGGCATGAAATATGCAAATATGCCTGTTCACAAGAAGGGTTGAGTGCTAAGGAAACAAAATAATAAAAGCAAGGAACGCAGTAAAAGAAAATTTTTCAAGCTACAAAACAGAAAAACAACAAAGCACGTCCAGGTTCACCTCAAATGAAAAACTCAGAAATTGCAGAACACTCACTGAGAGCAAGCCTTAATTAATGACCGCCTGACAAAAAAAAAAAAGGCCCCTCCTAGGCACTCCCCATCTATGTACTCTTACTCCGTAGCCAAGCATTAGAGAGTGCTAACAAGAAGACCTTCACCACAGTGATCATCAGCATGTGCAAAGTGACCGCGACATCTCAAAGAGCAGGCTTCTCACTGCGCACATAAGGTCATGTCAATTCAAGTGCATTTGTCAAAAAAGTAAACTTCCTTCACGTGAAATAAGCACGAGCAAATGCCACTTGCCGGGGTCAGCAATGTGCTCCATGGCCCAGTTGGTGGCAGCTTCGATGCCAGCGTTCTGGGTGAAGTACACAGCCTTCTTACATGCCTCCAATGGGAAGCCCATGTCACACAGCTGGGACACCAGAGCAGCATCGAGCTCCACAGCTGACAAGAAAACGCATGGACAGTCTTCAGCAGTGTCAAAAGGACATTCATGTTTCATGTTGGTAAGCAACCAAGGCTCTGAAATGCCTTTCATTAACGATGCCATTCTTCCATCTTCAAGCCTTCCCTGTGTCCTCGGTATCAGCTAGTATCTTTCCAGGACATGCAATGCTCCTGAAGCTCAACCATTTGGACAGACATGAGTAATATTTATTTATTTATTATGTCATCAGGAATGAGAGCAAGCAAAATACATTAAAAAAACCAACAAAGGTGTTTCAAGGCCCTCTTAAGTAACAGAAGAGGGAACAGGTTTAGACGAGTGCTGCCAATTCAATGCAAGCCTGTGACAAAGACAGCTAAAAAAACATGAAGGTGGTAGTAGTCAATGCTTACAGAACTAAGGCAAGCCAGAGAAAATCAGAGAAAATTGCAAAAATCCAAACAAATCAATAAAATTCCTTCACTAGTCTGCACATTACTCTTGCACCAAAAATTATATACTCCAAATAGCTTTAATAACGGCACTAGAAGTGGCCAATAGACTAGTGAGACCACCATTCCGACTATTCAATTATGAGATCAGCGATCACTGCTTAACTGCACACAAACTGCATACAATTAATCAGCCCCAAATGCAATCAAATGTGTACTTTTACAGCTAAACTAGTGCAAGTTATGGCCACAGCCCACACAATACTACATAGCATTAGGCCAGAAAAAAGAATCAAGAAAAAATAAGTGGTTAAAGAGCCAAGTAAGAACATAATTCTTGAGCAAACAGGCAGACAACCCTTCCCAGCGGTTGCAGTTACTTCAAATAGAGCAAACAGAACATTACAAACTCAAAATATTTGCACAAACTAGCACAAAATCTTTTTTGCAGGTGATATGCAACAGCTAAGAAGTTAGCACCTTTCGTTCTTTTCTGTAAAATTAAAATGAGAAAGAAACTTACTCTGTGTGGAGCCTTCATTCGTTTGCTTAGGTTCCGGCAGCAGCTCTTCTCCGGGCTGAAGTCCACTGCCCCTCAGGAAGGTCAGATCAAGCTCCTGGGGCATCAGCATTTCCACGTCTGTGGGATACACAAAAGAATGTCCAATTTAAAACTGAAACGTGCCGTTCTCGACCTTTCAGGACATGGTGAACAGACTGTTTAATTTCCCCATACCCAGTTTCGTTGGAATCCAGTTTTTGCCGAGGGCAAACTTCTTGAGCTGAATCATCAAGTAGTCCGGAAATGTGCGCAATCGAGTGGTCCTGCCAAAAGCATAGAAAAAATACATGAAGTATTTTTCCTCTACTAAAAGTGCTTTTCTTTGCTCTTAATATGGGAAAAATCCAGCAGGCAGACAGACAAAACAGCGACAAATTCTTAGCGAAGCAAATATGGACAATATTTGTACAATAATTTGCGAAATTGCGAGGAGAAATGGCACCAAATAATTCTTAGATTCATGCAAACAATACACTACGCCACCAGACACAGAATGATGCAAAACAGGTAAAATTTCCATATTGTTTATGCTCTTCATTGATTTCTCTGTCTGCACGTCTTTAAGACTGTCAGATTAAAGTAAAACAGGACACTCACTTTTCCACTGTCACTTTCTTGTTGACAGCTGTGCTGAAGAAGTCGCTAACCAGCTCAGTGCTGGCAAAGGCTTCCAGGCAGGCAGACAGCGGTATCTTAGACCTCACCACAGAGTCAGGGTCACTGCACAATGTCACAAATGTCAAAACATAACCTGCAATTATTCATCTCACAGAATGAGAGCCTATAATGAAATGAAAAGGTCTCATGTGTTGCGCTCCAACTGACTGACGTCACCACACTGCCTATGTACCAATCCTGTGTTGTAGCCAGCATTAAAGCACCCAGGGTACATCAATAATGCCAGAGGGAAGCTTTTAATGGTTAAACAAGCCTTTAAATTTTATTCTGCTGCAGTGAAATGAGAGAATGAGCTCTTCTGCATACCATATATACTCATGCAAGGGCCCTGCCCCCAAATGTGGCAGCTGGTAATTAAAAAAAAAGTCAGCCAAACAATTCTTTTACGTGACATGAGCACAATTTTTTCCTGGATGGTATGTTCCACTGGGAGCTAGCTAAAAATAACTGCTTGTGACACTATGTGCGACCACAGACACGTCGTCTCACATGCCGTAGTTCACTTGGAACTACGAACAAACGATGCCTAAACATTGCTAAATCATCTTGTGCACTTGGCATTTGCATCAGAAAGGCAGAACATTATTCAGCGCTAAAGCCGGCATGGGGTGAAACCCGTGCTAGTGTGCATTTCCATGCAGCGACACGCCGCCCGCCAGGCTCGTGCACCGGCGAAATACACGCCGTAGTTGTGCACCGTTCACCCAGTGTCACTACGCCTAGTGTGCTCGACATAGAAGACGCAGCGAAGGCAGCTTTGAATGCAGTCACTGTTTATCATAAAAGGTCTAACCTTGTTGCCAGTTTAACATCAAACAAAAATACCGCATTAAAATGAATATTTAACTCATTTCTGCCACACCTTTGACAGCGAAGCGCGTGGAAAAGCAGGCCAGGCGAAAGCCACTTCACACAAGACAGCCACGGATCACATGCATGGAGCATCGCTCCTAACCGTCAACAAAGCAGTCATTACTGTCAGTCAAGCACAGGATATTTGGAGGATCCTGGACGACTTTGGAGGATCCTGGAGTACTCAGGACGAAGTGACGTCTTCCAGTAAAGAGAACCTAGCCACCTGCTTTACTACTGGCGGTTAATTCACACTGGTTGTCAGGCGCGCATCGTATCATCCATATTTTGAACGCATTATGTATTTGACGGATTTGTCGGAGCTGTGCTGATCTGTTATAAATATGCGTGTTGCCACATAAAACACTGCGTGTAATAGTGTCTTCACTGCAGTCTAAAATATTTCGCTGATGCAAGAGCAGCACTCCATCAGAATCACGAAAAAGGTACAGCCCTTACGCAAATATATACACAGTACTACATCCTTTAGCCCAGATTTCAAAATATAGCAAAGAACACATCCATAGTGGCAAATCAGAGGACATCACTTATTATTTTAATAACCCCTTTGACACATGCGCTTGCAGCCATAGTGGTCACAGCCTGTCTGTTATGAACAATTACCTCAATGCCGAAGCAAAACAACCGCTGAAATTGTCAATTTACACACAAAAAGAAACATGGCGGCTGAGTGGCACTTACATTCTTTCTCCCTTCTTGATAAGCTCCTCTTTCTTGCTTTCATAAGCATCCACTTCCTCTGCAAGCAAGTATAAAAAATGGGGTGGATCACCTTCTGCTGCAGCAACAAAGTCACTCGTTCGGTCCAATGTGTTTCAGCTCTATTTCAGTGTATTTTGCAGGCAAAGATAATGTAGATGACACAGAATACAAGAAACAATGACAAACACCAATGCTTCAAATATGCTGGCTACATGTCTTTGCCTTCTAAGCAATTAGCCTAGCCTAGATTCTTGGCCGGAAGACATACAGAAAGGCAAGGGCTATGATAAGTATTGTGAAATTCCCTACACTGTTCTCCACTGCGCATAGTTCTTGATTGTAAACAAATGCATCAGTGCCTGTTTCTCAGCACTACTCTATCCCCCGTGCACATTGCTGTCTTGAGTAAAAATGGCGATGCCTGGTTTTGCTTCTATATTCCATCCCATCACAATCTGGTAACAGACACGACTTGTGCCTAATAATGTTTGTTTCCTAATGCAAAAAAAAAAAGAAAGGAAAGTTTCTGCTGAAAAGCAGAACTGATTTGAAGTCAAGAAGTGAAATGGCAAAGCGGTGGCAGCCATCATGGCATGGCACCATGCAATGGCGCTTTGGTACGCATGACTGCATACAGGCCATGCGTACAGGCATATATACATTAAATGTATAAATGACGCAAAACACCTGGCAGCCCATGCCAAGGCTACTTGTTGTATTGTTATATATAATTATATAATTGGTTATAATTGGTTTTTTGGGGAAAGGAAATGGCGCAGTATCTGTCTCATATATCTTTGGACACCTGAACCGCGCCGTAAGGGAAGGGATAAAGGAGGGAGTGAAAAATTACGTTTTTGACGCTAGTGCACCCTTTGTTTTCAGCAGCTCGATCCAGCTGCAACTCGATTGCCATTGCACCCGTTTATCACATAGGGAAACATAAAAGCAGGTGTTTCCATTGATTGCACAATTTTTTCTTTAAACGTGCCATGATGTTTTTGATGCAGCCACTGCAGGATCAGCCACTTTAAACATCCAAGCTTTCTGCTGTGCCAAAAAAATGGGGTCCTTAAAATAACTGTCTCTTGAAGAAAGGACTCCGGTCTCTGAAAAGGAAAATTTTATTAATGAAGTCACAATTATGAAATCTTCAGGGGAAAAATATTTTTGTGTCCTGATTTTAAATAGTGTGTCAGTTGAGTTCGTGTAAAAGAAGTCCTTGTCCACTTATGCAATATACAGTAAAATGTCGTTACTACAAACATCAGATTAACGAAATTTTCAGATCTACGAATTTTTTTTAAATCGCCGTCAAAATGCCTATATTTTCAATGGAAAAACTTTCAGTACTATGAATTTCAAATTACCAAATATTTCAGAATAGCGTATGTAATCGTCGCAACACGCATCGTTATTACGAATTTCCGTCGAAGTTTCGTACCAAATCCCTGAAGTTGACGCCTATCATCATCATCCAAAGCAGCAGCTATGCGCTGGGGAACCCGTTGCAACGGATACAGCCCCAGCATCATCGGCATCAATGCGAGTGTTGAATCATCGCGTTGAATGAATATAGGCTAGGCGGCGCAGCTGCCGCCCGATACAAAGGGTAAGGCCATTATCATCCATCCAGCGTATGGTCGCGTACTGCACCGTAGTCTATTCAGCGCAGTGTCACCACGTTGACAGCGAACGGTAGGATCTGCAATGTTATTGGCGCTGTGATTGTGTTGTGCATTAGCTTTGCTGACAATGAGTTCTCCTGGTCCCCGCGTTAAAAAGAAGCGATGCCAGTTTTCGCTTAAAGAAAAAGCGGACATTCTGTCGCAGCTGAATGCTGGAAAAAAGCAAGTGGACTTGTGCAGGGAGCTTGACATCACACCGTCAACAATGGCAACGATGCTCAAAGATCGGGACAAGATCATTAAACTACAACGAGAGTCGCAGCTGGCTTCCCTCAAGAAAACGTCTGCGGCTGGGCAACTACCGTGGACAGCGACTTATGTGGACAGCGACAGCGCGGCAGCTGCATCCGCGGAGCTCACCACCGAGGACATCGTGAATCAAGTGCGTGAACAAGAAGAATGTAGTAGTGACGAAGACGATGCGGACACTGGATCAGCACACGAAGAGGAAGAGATTGTTTCCGGCTCGGATGTCCTAGTCTTTCTAGAGAAGACCCGATCATTCCTCGGGCGCTGCAAAGATGTCCCCGATGACATGCACAGGAAGGCCGAGGATGTGGAGGCATTCGTCCTGCAGCGCTTGTCGTCTACTCACCAGAAGATAACAGACTTCTTCAAGCAGTAAATTGTAGTTAAACTGTGCCCAGCGTTATCGTTTATTATTTACTTACCAACACATAAATCTGCTGCAAAGGTACGTAACTTTAGTTCTTGTGATGCATTACTGACATGAATATAATGGTTTTTCAGTACTACGATATTTCCAAATAACGAATTAATTCGGCGGTCCCATGAAGTTTGTTGTAATGGGATTCTACAGTATTATGCAAGTCTTTTAGAGAGAGCATTCAAGAAATTTTTCTGCATGGAAATTGCAGAAATGCATGCCAGTGGTTTGTCTTGAATCAAGGAATGCAATAAGGGCAAAATTATTCTGCCTATCATAGAATTTGAGTTATGGAGTTTTGAAGCTGCCACTTCAGAAACGAGAAGAAAAATTTGTATCCCTGTTTCTGGAGTGGCAACTTAAAAACCCCGTGACTCAAGTTCTACGATAGGCAGGATGATGATTTTACCCTTAACGTATTCACGAAAAAATAATTGTATTGCCTTGTAGCAAAATTTCTTAAAAGCTCTCTTCAAAAACTTCCATAATATACTGCCTAAGTGCGCAAGGACTTGCTTTGCATGAAACTGAATGACATATTTAGGATGACCCCACAAAAATACATGTTCCCTGAAGATTGCATAATCATGACTTGATTAAAAAATTTTTTACTCAGAGACCAGGGTCCCTCCTTAATAAAAAATCACAAGTGAAAGAAGTTTTTAGCTGCAAGTTTGTGGTGTAAATATTGATGTTCAGCTGTGGAATGAGGGGGGTTTCATTCAAGCACTTTCCATACTGATTGTACATGTTGCTCATTAACATGAAGCAGGCAACCACTTTCACTTCCGTTTTGCACAGCGGGTCAAGTGACACTTTTGCAATGAACATCAGTGTGCTGAGATAGCTCCATAGGGTTTACTGACAGATAAGCAACTACTACTGGTTTATGGGGGATTAACGTCCCAAAGCGACTCAGGCTATGAGAGATGCCGTAGTGAAGGTCTCCAGAAATTTCGACCACCTGGGGTTCTTTAACGTGCACTGACATCGCACAGTACACGGGCCTCTAGAATTTCGCCTCCATCGAAATTCGACCGCCGCGGTCGGGATCGAACCCATCTTTCAGGCCAGCAGCCGAGCGCCGTAACCGCTCAGCCACCGCAGCGCAGCAACTACTACTGTCAACACGTGCCAAACACATGGTTGAATGATACTGTCCTTTGCCCGGCAGCCAAAACTGACAGTGTTCCAGAAACACTACAGTAAATTCAACACATTAGTCTCTCTCTTAACCTGAAAACAAGAGACGGCTTTTCGAGTGCCTCTTTTTCTAGCAGCAAGCTCAGGTGAAAAGGATTGTTATTATTAAAAATGAGGGATACTTCTTCTGGAGTGGTTAAGTTTTCCCCACGATATTAAGATATAGTTTACTGACACTATGCCTTCAAAACATTCACAACTGGGTTTCCTGTTTTTCTTAAGTTGTGTGCTGGGTAACAATATGACAGAGCAAACTCAAGGCCCAGAAAAATTTGAATGGAGTTAAAATGCCCAGCAATTTGCACCATCCTTTTGTCTATACTGAAGAGCCCGTTGTGCCTTAAGTGGTACGGGCTGGACATTATTATTTTTCATTGTTTTCCAGGCTGCCCAACCTAAACCTAAACCTGCCTACACTGATGGGAGCTGCAATGTAAGGGCTGCAGAGGCTCACGTTTGTTGGTGGCACAATGCAGAGGCACTGGCAGGGCGAGCAGCCAGTCAGTACGCTGGGTGTAACGGACCTTCTTTGACTCTGTGCACTGAATGCGCTCTTCCACTTCGAACTTGAAGCAGTCCGCTGGGTTCAACTCATTTCGACAGTTCCTCTGTAAAAGGTGCACTACGTGAATAAACACTGCATGCTCAATGACCAATGCCAGGCATCAGGATCACTACTAGTAGCATCATGCCTATGTTGCATAAGCAGCATAAGCTGCTACTGCAGTCAATAGCAGGTTCTCAACTATCGTTAAACTGCATTGCCATGCTGTGTTCACGTGAGCCTTTCTGCACAGCCCAGCTCGACTTTGCAGTCATGTTATCAAGGCACTATAGTGCTTGGACAAACAAGTCCACACTTATTTTTGTTTATACAATTATTACATCTCACTTCTTTAAACAGCTACTTCTGTCAAGGTTTCACATTTTAACTAGCTGAATCTTTTTAGCATAATGAGCTGGGGAAACTCCACATAATAATCAGATGTTCCCAGTTTTTGTGAAGCTGCTTCAAGTGTGAGCATTTACAAGCAAGGCGCTTAGTGAAGGTTGAGAATTTGTGTTTGAGATAGATACTAGATCAAAGTTCTGTTCTTTAAGAACAAAAGTGGCAAAAGTCAATCTCAATGTCAACTGATCTAGCAGCTACGTTTCATCACTTGTCCCCTTAAAAAGCAACTGACAGTTCTTACTCAACACAATTCTAAAAGCTTAATGGCAGTTCCCACTGCAAAATTAACACTGTCCATATGGGCCCCAAGTGAACTCCAAGTGCCATGAGCTTAGCAGCAGCTGAAATTAATGATGTAAGAAAGGCACAAGCTAGACGACAAACTTTCAACTTTAGTGGAAAGCTTTCAGACCTTGACATTTAGCACGAGGGTCATTTTTCCGTGAAGGCAGTGTACACTGGAAGTGTACGTCACCTTTTGTCCAATTCAAAGGTGAGGCTTTTATAATTACTAATTACTAGTTAGTAAAAGGAATAAAACTGAACAGTAAGCAACACCTATTACAAAAATGTGTGTTTTATGCCGTAAATCAGCAGTGATAACAGCAAAAGCTCTTTAATTCGACCCATGTTAATTCGGAATTCCAGATAATTTCAACTGCTGACTCTGTCTGAGCCAATGCCCAAGTGAAGTCTATGGCGTCGAACGCTCGCTAATTTGGATGCCATGGGTCTCACACTGGTTAATTCGAACGCGCTCCTGAAGAGATGCTGCATCCAGATATGACTGGCATGGCAAGGTATTGTTTCTATGCTGCCGAGTCGCTTCACACACCTGACATGCGCATGGTGGCAGGTGCGACGAAAAATGGACGGCCCCGTCTACAAGAATAGTTTGACCGCTTAGTTTCAGTTTCACTCTTTCAGCTTCGTTCCGGCCTGCGGCGACGCCAGCCCACTCATCAGCCTGCCACATTAACCTAGCTGAGCACCATTCCAGGCGGTGATTAGTGCATTGCTGGTGTTCCATTTACATTTTCACCTAGCATAGCAGCTTCAGGCTAATTAATAGAAAGCAATGGAAGGAAAAAGACTCAAAGCAATTCACCTCAACCAGCTCAAGCAAGTGCAAGAAGAACTCTTGTGCATCTTGCTGCCGTTTGGTTGAGAACTCGGGGTGGTTTCTGCCAACCAAGGTCTTGAACATAAGTGGCTTGATTCCGGGCTGTTCCTGGGAATATCCACATTCATGTTTTGCTTCTAAATGCTGCAGAAAGGTTCCCCCAGTGAAAAATGTAGGGGACAGGGTCTTCATTTGTCATGTTGCCTGCACTGCCATTTCTTCCAGTAATGATCAGTCACTTCAGATGCCCTAAACCCCCTCGCCCCATTCCTTGCTTTTAAACAAAAGCATGATCAGCAAGCTGGCTGCTAGCTCCAAGTTTTGCAAGTAACTGCATTGAAGATTAGCATTTATGACAGCTTTAAGCATTTTCATTTTTGGAGTTACCAAAGAATGAAGATGACAAAAAAAAATGAGGTGGAAAGACAAGACAACTCAAAACGCCCAGTTTGACATTACAGCTAAAAAAAGCCATGACAGCCACATGCACTTGTTTCTACAGGATTCACTTATAAAAAGGACCACTAAGGTAGACACTACCACTACTGCTACTACTACTACAGTGAAACCTTGTTATTGTGAAGAAGTAAAAAATTGTAAAATAGTTCAATATAGCCAAAATTTGTAATATAAAATTTTGCCAAAAACTGAAGCTGGATAAGCGAAATTTAGCCAATGAAAGAATGGCAACTGGGAGTGACCTTTTCCGTAGCTTTAGCGCTGTTTCGAAGTTGCTGGCGGTGATTTCGGAGGCAAAAAAAAAAGATGGCCGAAAACGCTAGTTAGCTTGGCTTCCCCGCACAGCATCACACCATGCAGCGGCAGCAGGTCAAACGACAGCTAGGATGGCTTCCTCCCATTACAGCAGTGTCGAGTAAAAAAAAATTGGACGCCAGGACATGAAAGCTATCGCTGTTTTCACCATCTCCCCTTCGTCGCAGCTGATGTCTACTACAAGAACCAACCATGTCGCTGGTTCCAGGGCATTAACGACGAGTGCGAGAGGTGCTAACGGGTGCCTATCACTTGGTTACCAGCTGTTCTTGCAGCTATTCATCTGTGGTGCTGTTGGCAAATGTGAGATAGAGCATAAACCGTGGCGCAAATGTTTGCCACACCACCACCAGTAATCCTGTGTAGTGAGGCAAAGCCTGCCGCCTGCCATCCGAGTGGGCACAGCTTGCCATTCAGCAGTTTGATATGTCTGTTTTTGGCACAAAATGCGTTTAGTATACAAGATATGAAATGCACGTTTTTGTTATATTAGAAACAGTTTGATACAGCCCATAATTCATATCTGTGTTCGTAACAACAAGGCTTGACTGTAATGCGACAATTAGAGCTGACACTTGCACCTCTGCTAGCAGAACACGGCAGCTACTGAGCAACCGTGATAGACTTGTAAAAGCTGGAAAGAGGCACCAACTTCAGCCAACAAAGGTGCAACTACAATGAAACTCATAAGACTGGAAAATGTGCGTGGTTGCAGAAATAAACCTAGAGCAGTACATCTTCAGCTCCTAGCTACATCGAGTGTACCAGAGACACTCGGTTTAATTTATTGACTCACAGCGTGCCTATCCTTGCACCTCCGAACATCCTCCACCAATTAATCAATGACAGCACAGAGTACATTTAATCCATGGCTCTTGTTCTTTCCAGCAGTTTGCATGCACCATTAATGATCAGTGTTAAGGCAGCGCTTATTCATGGTTTGTTTTCGTGTGCCCTCTCAAAGTGAATGCCAACCAAATTTGTACACTTGAGAAAAAGAAAAATGTCGACCTGAATTCACGCTCAGCAGAGTTGCACACAGCATTACATACCAAACTACGGCACCACTTTTAACAACACCCTTTCATACGACATGCCTATAACACCAATTTCTTGCAGGCAACCAATTAGTTGGTGTGATAAAAACAGTTTTTAAATGGTGGACTTGCTTGCTGCAGAAGGGTTAGCAGTATGAATTTCTGTTCCAGCAGCTGCTGCTTCTGTGACAGACATAGTGGAGAAAAACAACAAAAACAACAAAAACTGCCCTGTGGCTACAAACCGACTTTGTAGACTACTTGCTTCAAGCGTCATGAGCATGCAGACAAGTGACCCACCACAAAGGGAAACAGAATGATGGCAAAGTGCTATGCATAACAGGCAATGAATGAAGTTTTCAAAGCACAGACATAGGCAAGGCTGCCACATCGAAGCTGGTGCCAGAATGTTTACTGAGAATAAACAAAGAAGTTTTGCACAGACACTCATGGAGCACATGACAATTGAACTACACGCGATTGTAGCAGAAAATACAGACTGCGCTTCTCACAAAAGCATCAATGCAAATTTACTGCTGTTTTGGAGCAGTTCCGTACTTCCTAGACACAACAGTAAGCATTTCAACTTCGAAGATAAAACTAGCGAAATTATTCAAAGCTGGCATTGTTCAAAGCTACAAGCCTTGCAAACTGAACATCATTTCAAGAACGCACCTCTCTCATGACCTGAGACACATGCCACGCAGCAAACTACAAAAGTAGTCAGTGCAAGAAGAAGAATTTGCACAAAGAAGATATCATGCACTGGCTTTTGTAGGTTGCTTACTTTTACTTCGGTTGACTGGCCACTGCCTTCACTAGATGGCTCCCTTGAGTAGTCACCAGAGAGGATGCCTGCTGCCAATTTTGTCCTGAGGAAGAAAAGAGACCATTAAACAAAACAGACTAACTTCTGCAGCTTTGCAAAGGTAGCTACTGGACGTGATAAGCTGAGTTTACGCTTGTGCAATTAGACTATAAAAATCAATTTACCAAAACAAAATCACATGACTGAAGCCACAAGTACTTTTTTGTTTGTAGTGTGTGCCACAACACATAGAAGAGGAATGGAAACAGGGTTATAAAGCAATGGCAGTAAGCTGCAAAGGGAGCAAGTGGAAGGAAAATGAATGGGTAAAGAGATGGGCATGCTACGATGCCTTTGCATGACTTCACTGGCTCATAGACATGCAAGGTGCTGCCTTCAATGCTCCCTTCGTCCTTTGTGTCTGGGCTGTTTCTATTCTTTCAGCCTCACTCAATAAATGACTAATAGATGCCTAATTTTAGTTGCACGTTTTCTTCCCTTTAATCATTCATGAAGGTGAGGCATTTGCCGATGACTGCTGCATAATTTATAATTGAATTTCTTCTCTCACACTGTTTAGGTTTCAGTTTCATCAGCCGAACCATAGCTGTGACATGTAAGGTGTGTTTGTCAAGTGAGGTAAAAAAAAAGGAACTGCAACATAACTGCTGACACATTTGTTGTCAATCCAACTATAAGGAAGGCTGGCTTAAGCACTGTAGTGAATTATAACTACATACCAGCAAAAGAATACACTCAAACAAACAGCGCTCCGACTGCTTGTTTTGTCTGCATGAATAATTTGCTTTACGTCCCAACCATGTCACACTGCTCTACTTCAAGTAACAAAATACCACTTCATGGAGATGTACTCGTTGTTTATCATCCTGGTATCACACTTTTCTGCTAAGATTTATTTTAACGAGCTGCAATAAGTCCACTGAGCTGCGTGGCTTGGCTGCTTAGTTGGAATTGCAGTCAGAGCATTATGAAGAGGCCACAGCATGAACGCAACAAAAGAACAACCATAGCAGGTTATAGATAGGGGTTCGACATTTCAGTTTTTATTTTTGTGAAAATTTGGCCGACTTCTTTCAGCGTTTATTTCAGAACACAACTTTGTTTTTTTTTGGCGAATAATACTTTCTATGCGTATTAGTTTTTGTTTTTTCCAGTGAAATATAGAATGTTCCTGCGAGGTCAAAAGTGACATAGAGTTATCGTAGCCTTTATTTAGCAAGAAAAGCACATGTAGCAGTAAAAAGCACACAAAAAATGTCGAAGCTAAATGATCAAGCTCTGAGAGAAAAACATATGTGAAAGCTTAGTTCTAAAAACTTTGTTGTCATGTTCTGGCTGAGCTCTGCATTCAAAACGAGGAGCGCACATCATGCGGTCAGGGTGCTGACGACACGTGTCCCGTTTGCTTCAAGTGCCAGGAAACGGGAAACGGTGCGCCTATATATAATACTTTAATGTGCTGAATACAGTCGACGACCGATTTTTCGGACTCTCTAGGGACCCCGAAAATGACCGAAAAATCAGGCAGTCCGGAAAATCAAATTTCACCGAAAAAAATCACGAACTTATTACCAATATGCCGGAGGAAGGCATCAGTTGTATTGCCCACATTCTAAAGCTCCTCAAGACTAAATTTCGCCACGCGACGTGCGCACGGACGAGGATGGCGACCGCTTTCATGAGCCCGGCCGGGCTGTGCTGCCCGCGGCACGTCGCTGATGAACGCACGGGTTGGGATAAAGTCTACTGCAGGCGCAGCGCAGTTCCGCTGCGGGAACTGCGCTGTGCCCGCAGTACGATGGGGCTGGAACGAGAACGCGAAGATGGCGAAACAATAAGAACCGAGAAACAGCCGAAGCTAGCGCTCCGTCGGCGTTGGCCTTCATCACCTAGCGACTAGAGCCAAGATGCTGCTTGCCGCCGATAACACCACCAGTTGTTTATTTTTTTAGGAGAGCTCCTGCCAGAGGGGAGGCGGGAGGGGAGAGCGCGGCGTACTCGGCGAACTTGGCAGAGCGCCAAGACGTTGTATGCTGTAAGCTAAGGCATAGTCATTTGCATTACGCACTCATCACCGCGTCCTGTGTGTTTTTTTAACCTCGCCTACAAAACGCGCGCCTGAACTTCAGGGCCGGTGTTCAGCACGTTTGCGTTATCTCCACGCGAATAGCCGGCGCCGCAGGCTGCCACAAAATTGCTGGATCGCGTCAAAGTGAATGATGCTTTGACATCAGTGGCATGAACACAAACCTGTCTGACCGCGTGTGTTTGTTGATGGCTGGAGGGGCGGACGGAGATATATGAAAACTCGACCCTTCCAAAAAAATCTGTTGGAAACCTTTTTTTTCCCGCGTAATGAACCCTCCCCACAAGCTGATGTCAACTTTTCTGGAAGAAAAGTGGGTTCATTACGTGAGTAAATACGGTATGTGGCAGCTTGGGTATTGGCGGCGAGTGCGAACAAGGTCTGAAAAATCGAGCAGTCTGTTCTGGTGCATCCGAATTTTCAAGCGCTCTTATACATTGGCTCTATGGGTCATGTCGCGGTGCCGCGAAAAAGTCCGAATAATTAAGCATGTCCGAAAAATCAGGTATCCGAATTTTCGGTCGTCGACTGTACTATCAAACAAACTATTCAGTGCGTTTTAACTTTCCCTAAAAGGGCTCCTAAGTGTTCAAAGCACAGGTGCAGAGTTCGATGAGAACCATCTTGGCGGGAAAAATAAAACGCGAAAAACCGTTGAGCTTTTGAGCCTTTCCCAACAGTCAATTGTCCCATAATACTGCTTGAAGCAATGCTTAATTCTGAATCCAAGTTGTCTTATACAGACTGATGTGACACATGCACAGAGCTTGTGCTTTATAAAGGGTAAACCATAGCGGAAGCCAGAATAAGACACTTTTGTTTGTGCATCATTTCATGTTGATGGTTGCTTGTTACGGTTCCAAAGGCTATCAGTGTCACTACATGCGGCGATAAGCCAGTGATAAGTATGAGAAGACAGCACTACACTAACTGACATGTATGAATGCCTCAAAATTCACAAACATGGTACTAAATTCCAAGTACACCTTTGTCTCACCTCGCTCCTTGTTCCCGCACTTTCTTACTTTTCTTCCGAGACCTACTGTAACTGGTACTAAATAGACATCTATTTGTGACATAAATATACTGACCAGTTTCAGTGCAAACCGATTTTTGAAAAAAATTACAAATGGTTTAATTCGGTTAATCATGAAATATTGTGCGGTAGCAATTTGTTTTTACACGGCTCTGCTTGTTGTGTCTCAGTTATTAAAGACTGGCGTCCTAATTTCCAAGTCACGTTGATGCCAAAATCTGTCACACACACAGCATGATTTTCGACAAACTCACGGGTGAAGATTTTCCTTGCTGCAGCATTTTTAAGCTTTCTTTCAGTAAGCCACCATTGCATCCAATCGCAACCGCCATTCTTCATCGATTTCTTGCCGATGACTTCTCTGTCCACACTGCCTGTGTGCTTCCAATTCTTTGTCTTAGCTACTACATCGGCCTCCATTGATCGCCGCTGCCGACTTGCCCATTGTTCCCATTGTCGCACACGAGGATACTCTTTCCAACAGACACACGAGGATACTCTTTCAACAGACAACCTGGACGGCCTCGGTTTAGCGTCCATGCTAAGCTGAGAGACAGAGCTAAGGCAGTACATGTTCAAACACGCCTAGCTGCCAATGCGAAGTGAGGCGAGATTCTTCTTCTTCTGTTGTCCAGCACGGCAGCTGCAGTGGAGCAGCCCGTGATGCCACGTATGGTGAGTGCCTCTGATTGGCTCCTCCGTGTACCCGCTGTGCTTTCCCCCCTCCTCCTGCCCGTGGGCGCGTGTGGAAAGGTCGGCTTCAGACATCAGGTTTTTGAAAGAATGCAGCTAGTAGTCACGCGCGCAACCTGGACACATTTCTTATTATGTAAATAGTTTGTGTATATTACCTCTCCTCCTATCCTCTCTTCCTGTCCCCTCACCTCTTTCATTTCATTTCTCCATTTTGCCTGCTATTCTTTACTTTAGCTGCCCCAGCTCAGGTGCTTCAGTATCGATTGGCAGATGCCGGGGCTACCAAAAATGTTATCCTTCCTTTTTATTATTATTTTAATAAACCACTACTGCTACTACTACTACTAGTAGTGCTACTGCATTAAAGAAAGAATTCAGTGCACTTTTATAGATATTTTTTGGTTTAAACCAAAAAGTCCAACCCCTAGTTAGACATGAAACGCACTACACAAGAGAAGAAACCTTTGTAACAGTGACACAAGCACAGTGCCTCTCTCTGAAGGCCTGCTCTTTTTGGTAACAAAAAGAAAGAGTGGTCCAGCAACAAGGCTGAAAGAAAAAATAAAAATAAAAAATGTCTAGGACCTACTTTCAATAGTGAAAAATAATCACAATGCTTGTTCCATCGCCCAGTTAGAAGGGTAACAGGCCACCTGCCAGCAGTGGCAGGTGGCGTGTGAAGAGCCGCGTTCGAATTTTGCATTACCGACTATCGCATTTGTCAATTTTTTTTTGCCAGCTCCAAGGACAGCTACAGAGAGCCTCACAATGTAACAAATAATGAAGCAACCTTCTAACAGTGCAACCAACTAGGGTTGGGAAGAACACTCACATCTGAACAGTAAAATTCCCGGCTGGGTCAGGTGGAGCAGAGTCAAAGATCCGGTTAGCCCCATCGTAGTACCTAATTCCAAAAAATAAGACAGCAGTTAGCACCTTATCACAAAACCACATTAACTAGTGTTGCAGGCACTAGTGTCTCAGCAAGTGGGCACTATGATAAACACAATGCTTTCTTTTTGTTTTGATCACAAGAAGACCTGTTCAGTGTTTAACAATATGACTGCTGTCTGAGAATGCAAATTTTGTAACTTATTCAAAATGCAGTACATTGCACCCATCTCTATTTATTTATTTAATTATTCAAATACCCTAAAGACCCTCTTGGAGAGTATATTACATAGTAGGTACATACAACACACAATAATGACAATTTCTGGGAAAAAATGCAGCAAACAGCAAAAAACACCACAAATACGCGAAAACCAAAATTAGACGTGGGATGAAAGTTCGCACAAAAACAAGACAGCACAAGATAAGAATAAAGTCTAAAAATTGAAACACCTGGGATTTAGAATACTAGAAGCAACACAAAAAGAGAATAACTGCAACACAGTTACCAGTCTTAACGCTAGACTGCTAGAAGACTGTGGTAGGACAATGTGTATGTAAGCATCAAGTCTTGAAATTGCGTTCTGTGCATGATGTCATGCAGTAACTAGGAACAGCTTTAAAGTGCTTCTCCCATGTGAAAATAGTTCCTTTGACTCTTTCTGCATTTCCCAGGGCATAAAGAACACTAAAAACCATTTGGAATTACCAGAACAAAGAAAAAAACATAAAAAACGACCACTCTGCCAAAAATGACAGCAGCATGATGATGATGATTTTTTATGGCGCAAGGGCAGCTTTGGCCAAAGAGCGTCATGGCACAAGGTAATTTTCATTTCACAAGGTGGGGTCGAAGACCCATTTCCCAAGCATTTCACCCTAAGAAGCCGAGCATCAGGCAGGGAAAAGCTTGCACCCATTGTATCACCGGTGGGTACCCGGCAGAACTGGGGATCGAACCCCGCAGCTCCCGCATAAGAGGCCACCGCTGTGGCCTGACCTACAGCGCCTGAAAGCAATCCAACTACTTTTACATGCACGTGTCAGTAGATGCGACCCTGCAGCAAACACCTAGTCAGGCCGGTTCCCTCAACCATTTCAATATTTCACCAAGTTCTCCAAGCAGCTAATGGGTTTGAATTTTTTCACTGTGCCCTTGCTGGGACTCTAAATTGCAACCAAATTAAGCAACAAATAAATGAGACTGTCGTGTTGTCACTGACCTTTTTACTATGGTTACATTTAACAAAATAAACCTTGGGCTCAATCAAACCTTAGCGCAGAAGGCACAGTTCTACAGTAGGCACAGTTCTAGAGTAGGCCACAGATGAAAAGAGGCAAGCTGCTTACTTGTGCTGAAATTCTGGGATGCTCATCATGACCTGGACGACAGCGTTCAAGTAGCACGAGTTGCCAAGGTTGGCCAGGCCTGTGTAGCCTGGGCCAAACAGTGGAGTCAACTGGCTACCTGCTTCCTGGATCAGAGCCCACTCGCCCGTCCTTTGGTTCAGGTCAATCTCCAGCTCCAGCATTGTTTTGTCAGTCTGCATTTCCACCACCACCGTACATCACAAAGCTTTCGCCTGCCCATCCACCGCCATTTTTACCACTTTACACAGTCATTTTCACTCTGCTTCTTCACTCTGATTTCTTTTTTTTTGTTAATCATAGCATTTTTATTCTCATGTTCCTGCTCTTCTTTTTAAACACTTTACAAACACGTCTAGACTCCCTGGCGCAAAGCTTTCAAGAGCACTTTCCACACGACATTTCAACAATTACCTTACACCAAAGAAACACTCGCTTTACTAAAAGAAAATGAAGTCCAAAACTAGGATCATGAAACAGGCTACTCACTTTTCGCATCTTTGCAATCTCTATTCCGAAATGCTCAAGATGCTTGGTAAGATTGCTGTCAACAACCATGTCATCTTCATCATACGAGTAGACATCTGAAAAGAGAGAATGAGCAGCACACAGCTCATGCACCAAGAAAAGCATATGCACAAAAGATGTGGCAGCATCCACCCACACAGCCAGTTTCAGCCACTTGAACCAACGTATAAAATATTTTGCCACATGCTGCAACAACAAGGCCAAAGCAGTACTACTGTAGGTCGCCTACAGCAAATAAACGAGAATGATTTCTCAGCTGCACAATGTCATTAAGGCCAGAGAGATAAGACATCTTTGCAGTACACATTTTGAGGCCCATCATTGTTTTCATCACCACATGTGGCACAGCGGCCATACTCACCAGCGCCATCTGGCGTGATGGTGCCCAGTTTGACTGCAAGTGGATAGCGAGTCTTTTCATAGTGCTTGACAGCATGGTTGTTGCCACCAGTCCCGTCGTGGTACTTTCGGCCACACAGGATAGCGCCATCAGTCAGATTAAGCCACAGGTTCTCCGTGAGGTCACACTCCTGGCATTTCCAGCCCTCGGGTGGTACCCGCACACCATTGTCCAACTGCACCAATGAGTCACTGTGCCTGCAGAATGCAGCAAAGATTAGCGAAACCTCTAAACACCAACGCCACCAGCGTTAATAATGTATGCTGCTCAAAAATAAGAGCTTCTTGCACCGCTACATAACTTCATGGTAAATAGTACATTCCTTACACCACAAAACTACACTATGGCCTCTTAGGAACCTCATAATGAGCTCCAGGTTAATTTCAGACAAATTGTGTACAATAAAGGGATAGTCTACCATTCGAGACAGGTATTAGAACACAGGCATACTATTGTAGACCTTTTTCAGTCATGACAATAACGATGTAAGGTCGTGCAATTTTAGCAGAAATTTATATTTTAAATTGCCAGAGAACGTCTGGGCAGAGCCAATGGTGGTGCCACATTGTGTCAAATTTCGGCGCCCTGGTGGCAGTCACGTTACGCTGCCTAGAGTGGACATGCTACACTTCATGAATGAGACTGAGCACAAAACATTGGCTTATTTTGGTTGAGAAGGAACTTCAGACGCCTTAATATTTTTTTCTCTTGCAACTATAGTCATCATTTCTTGCTTGGATTAAACAGTTTTTCACCATTTCTTAAAGTGTTGTGAAGAAGCAGGCTGCCATCACTTCTACAGACAAAAAAAAAAACGGTTGCTGGTACCTATACATAGTACCAGTCTTATTTTACTGATAGGATTTAAAACAACCTGAGCCACATAGCCAGGTACTTTGGCAAGGTGATTTTGATTGCTGCAAAGAATATATGGTTGATAAAGACCAACAGACTTCCCTTTAATATGCACTTCAAATCTTCAGTGGTGGAAACAGCCATGATCAATTCAAGGCATTGCAGCACGCAAAAAGAAGTCAACTTGTAGCAGCTTCCACTGTTTTGTAGCAGTGCTCGCAAATTTTCTTTTTAGTTCTTTATCTTGCCCATTCTATTCTTTGTTTTGTAGCAAGAATTTGGCACTGAGAAATAAGGCAAGTGACCCAATTCATCCCTTCGAATATAAAGATTCATCTTAAGAAGCAGAAGACACAGACTACCTCCCAACACCCAGTCAGTGAGACCATGAGCTCATAGGCTTAGACAGAAGTCACAATGTATATAAAAGGAATGTTTAAAAATTTTGGATGCATGCACCAATGGCATTATATATCATTCTTTTCTCTTTTGTGGAGCCTTAGATAACTGCAGCCACTCTGTCCCTTCAGCCTCATTCAATATTGCAAGCCCATTCTCAAACTTAGTAGCATTTTTTAGATTCATCCAGCACAACGGATTAACTACACATTCCTAGACTGGCATTCTGCTTTGGCTGCTTACAATGTATATGCACAGTTGATCGTTCCACATGCACTAAGCTTTTGACATGCATGCATTAAAGGGACATTACGTACTAACTTAAGTTGGCCTGTATCAATAGGGTATTGTGTTCTAATGACATTGCGGCTGCTTCACCAAAAAATGGAGCTATAACAAACTAAAAAAAACGTAAAAAATGAAATGTGAGTACTGCCACCACTGGCCATTTTCGTAAGTAAACTGTGGTGACATCAGGAAAATTTTTCTGTGCACGGAGCTCCAATGCTAGGCTACACAGCCTTTCATTTTCAAACCATGATCATGGAGTACTTTTCATTCTAGATGTTGCGAATTTTAGTAGAGTGACAGAAAGAAAACAGTGTTCCACATTTTAATCCAATTTTTTCAGCAATCAATGTTTCTTTCACTGCCAAACTAAGGTAGGCAAAGAAGTGAAGTATATTGGCGGAGAAAATATATTGGCCAGATAGGTGTCGGGCCCAAGAAACTGCCTAAGTAGACTGAGCACTGCCATGCAATATGAAACCACGTGGAAAGGTGGCATGAACTCAGGGGGGTGGATCAAAAACCCTCAATCAGAAGGGGTGTGGGTGGCAATGAGTGCTTTGTTCACAGCCATGCTGGAGGCCTAATCCAAGCACACCAACACGAAACACACCACAACCCAGAAATATGGGTCCGTGGCCAAACCAACAGTCTCCTTCCCCTTCTCAGCTGCCACTGCACAAATCTATTGTGCCATGCTGATTCACACGGACAACGACATCAGTATTACAAGAAGACATAGGACATGGGCTCTAATACACGAAGTGGGATGTGTCAGTACCTGCAACCAATATAACAAACATGAGGCATTCCTGCAACATTCATATCATGCAGAAGGGTTGCAGTCACACTTCCTGACTAGGAATGAATTTTATGGTTTATGGAGTTTAACATACCAAAGCGACTCAGACTATGAGGGACGCTGTAGTGAAGGGCTCTGGAAATTTCGACCACCTGATGTTCTTCAACGTGCACTCACATCGCACAGCGCACGGGCCTCTAGAATTTCTCCTCCACTGAAATTTGACTGTCGCAGCCCGCATCGAACCCGTGTCTTTCGGGTCAGCAGCCGAGCGTTATAACAGGAATGAATTTTAAATAAGATCACATAACATCAGTAAAGGACTTTGCATTTTTAAGCACTCCTATGCAGCTTAAGTATGCGAGAGAATGAAATCAAATAGAAGTGCTGAGAAACAATGCTCACTTGGTAACAGCCCTCTTCTCTCCATCCCATGTTCCAGCCAGAGCTTCAAGTTCATTGACCACACTGGCCGAGTCAGCAGCAAGAACAGCTGCAACGGAAAGTTGCACCTAGAAGGAGGAGAATGCATTGCAGCATGTTATGCATGATATGTGCACAAAACACATGCCTTGTATTGGTAGCATGAAAAAAAGAAAAATATAGCATACCGCTTCGGGAAGCTCAGTGCTTGGCAGTGGGAGTGAGTCAAAGCTTGGAAGTATGACGAGAGAATTGTGGTGTTCATACTCATATTTCTTTCCCTGGTCCAAATCAAAGCCTCCTTCCAAACCTACGAAAAAGAGTTGGACACAAGTGACAACAAGGTGAGGTAAAATTAAATTACGGCAAACTGACGACAGCCTAACTTCAAATCCACGCAGGCTGCTCACCGATGGCAAGCTTTGTCGGCGCAGCTCTCTTTGCAGCGGGCTTGTCATCCGTAATCTGCGAAAAGCACAGAGGGCGTAGGAACGGGTCACTTCTGCGATAGCTGTCTCAACGCCAGAAAGAAGAGCTGGCGGCACACACCTCCTTCTTCACAGTTTTCAGGTGAAGATAGACGGCGTTTCCAGTCTTCGCATATCGCTTCTCAACGTGCTTCCTCGAAAACCCAAGAAAGGTGTTGAGGCACACATAGAGCCCGCCCTCCGATTCCTGAAATGAAAAACAATGTCGCAGCAACCGCACGTCAGCGTTTACCAACGCAAGGAAGGCATTACCACCCCGGTCCGCACTAATATCTTGGAAAGTAACTGGCATGCCTTCACAACTTGGTAAGGTATATTGTTACTACTACCACCTTGCGAATGACCCTAACGTTAGCTCACACCGGAAAAAGAAATAAGCAGCTATGCTACACCCGTGCCGAACTAGTCGAACCATGAGACGCAAGCCGCGCCGTTAGCATTTACATTCACCTATCGAAAAGAATGCCTCTCATAAAGAGAACAAAGATGTCAAGGGCGCACCCTGTTAATCTCAATGCGTCGTCCACGATATAAAGCAAAAGGCATGCAGTTAAACGAATTAACGCCTGCGACCGACGCTCTGCACAGTTGAGGGCCGGGTATCTGACGCACGCCGTGACAGTAACAGAAGCGCAGCCGCGTTGAAAAGCACGGCATTTTGCAGGAGACTTACCGGAGTGTCGAACGAAAAGACGCACTCATCTTTGTAAATTTTATCACCCTGTCCAGGAGTTCGGATTCGGCCAAGATGCGGTGCGAGCTTCTCACAGAACGCTGCCATGTTGATTAGAGAGCAAATTCTAAAACTTCCTGTTGCCAGACGAGAGCGCACAAACAGCCCAAACGGCACGAGGTGTTGGCAGGTGTAACCGGTTTCTTCCTCTCCCTCTTCCGAAAAAATAAATTACTGAACGAAGAGGTTATGAGACTACTTGCCTCCAAAAGCAGATTCAAATACGTAGCACTTTTACGCCACCTACATTACCTACTTTACAATGGTATTCCAAAGAATCCCCCCTCCCCCTATTTCGGAAGACGGCCCACCCCAGAAAATGGATTACGATGGATTAGTGGGTGTATTGAGTTGAATTAATTGGTGATTAAAGTATATTTGTGAGGAAAAGAGTGGGCCGGATTGGTACAATAACCCAATAGAATGTATTTGAACGTTTTAGTATAGTTCTAGCCCTCAGATTTTCAAATTTAGCGGTGCTGATGACGTCACAAGCCTATTTCGACGAGTCACATGCAATCGAAAGCCGGTCGTGCACTCAACATGCACTGGAAAGGTTGCTACCTGCAAGCTTTTGGAAAGCTCATGTTTTTTGGCGCGATGTAGCCACAATTTGTTTGGCCACAGCGTCGAGGGTAACCATATTTGCATATTACTTATAATTAGGTGGTCTACACACCTGTCAGTAATTTAGGAGCCTAACAGTAATAGGTAACTATTGAATATTATTTAACTATAGCCTGATGGTTAGCACATCTTAGTTGTATTCCGATTTACTACACCACTGACAACACTATGCCGAAAAAAGCGCTCTTCTAACTCGAACAGCCTATTTCCTAAATTTGTGGCCATCAGCAATACCATGCTGAATACGCCTGTAATCGTCCGATCACCGAAGCTAAGCAGCATTGGGCTCGGTCAGCTTGGGAGGGAGACCACCTGGGAACACCGAGTGTGATGGCACTTAAAAAACCCGCCGCGGTGGCTCAGTGGTTATAGGGCGCTCGACTACTGATCCGGAGTTACCAGGTTCGAACCCGACCGCGGCGGCTGCGTCTTTATGGAGGCAAATTAAAACGCTAAGGCGCCCGTGTGCTGCGCGATGTCTGCACGTTAAAGATCCCCAGGTGGTCTAAGCTATTCCGGAGCCCTCCACTACGGCACATCTTTCTTCCTTTCTTCTTTCACTCCCTCCTTATCCCTTCCCTTACGGCGCGGTTCAGGTGTCCAACGATATATGAGACAGATACTGCGCCATTTCCTTTTTCCAAAAACCTATATTAAATTTGTGTACTTCCTTATTGTGCAAATAGTTTGTATATATTACCTCTCCTTCTATCCTCTCTTCCTGTCCCCTCACCTCTTTCACTTCATTTCTCCATTCTGCCTGCTATCCTTTATTTCTGCTGCCCCAGCTCAGGTGCTTCAGTATCGATGGATGCCAGGGCTAGCAAAAATCTTTTCCTTCCTTTTTGCTATTTTAATAAAAACGACTACCACCACCACCAAATTTGTGTAAACTGTTATGTAACACTGTGTGTGTATGTGTGTGTGCGTGCATGTGCAAATGCAATCGTTGACACAGGGTGGAAAAACAATGCTCTTTATTCTAAGACATATGTCACCATGTGTACACACACACACACATATATTACCCATTCTTGTTGACAGCGCGTTAAAGCACAGGGACAGAAGAAACACATAGACACGCCTGTTCGTTTTTAAGGTTTATTTCGTCAACAGTTTCGGGAATGGCATTACCTTCATCGGCTAGGGCAGGCTTACAGTGACTGAGTTCAGTCTGGTGCAGTCTATACAAGGGGACAACGAGCAAGGAGCTATAATCCCCGCCCTTGCAACAAACTCGAGACCGGGGGCAACGGACCATATAGCAGACCACACAACGCTCCCTAGCTCTAGCTCTCTCGCCATATGCCCCTTTAGTGCGGTTGCGTGGTGCCACTGTGGTTTGCGGTCGCTGCAAAAGTTAGTCTTAACCAAAGCACACGCGAAGGGGTTCGTCTTAAGCAATGTTTTTACACAGAGTCCTATAGGGGAAACCAACCAAATGGCCTCACACTGTTCATCTTATCCGACACTACGTCTTAGCAGAGTTTGTCTTAACGGGAGGCTGCTGTACACCTATACTCATGCATGAGTAGAATTAACAAACTAGCCCGAGCTGAAACAAAGCTGCTATATAAAAATCTGATTATCTTAGTTTCAGTAAGTGGTAGAACATATTAACTAAGCTGACAGTTCAAATAAAGAGTGAAAACTTTCATGCTTTAATATCTATGTTATAGCACAAATGTTATTCATTCAGAATATGCAGAATATACAAAGCTACCTTTGTGGCCATCATTATTGTAGGTGAAAAAGGCTAAACTGGACAAATGCAGTATAGCACAAGCAAATAGGTACAACTATGCGCTACTTTGATTTCTACCATTCAGTAATTCAATAAGGTCACAATTAAGGCTAGTCAACACTCAGTAATGTTGGCACTTTCTCAATATCAAATAATCACTACTGAGGCAACGTTAATGATATGTTAAATAACAATACATAATAATACAGAAATAATAAAAACAACAAAATGCAATATACAAAATAATATACAAAATTTCTATGAAATTACAGTTCATTGCCAGTCAACTTCCAATATGGTTGACTCTTTCAATACGAAGTAATCATATGAAGTAATAAGTTTTTAAATAACAATAATAGTGGTTCTGCAGTTGCCAGTTCAACGCGTGCATTTAATTTAAAATTAGAGTCCCAAGCTGATTATGATTGGCCAACGCTACTAGGCAATGGCACTGATTCCAAGCTGTCATAAATTTTAGCTCGTTTAGGGGAAGGTTCTTCTTCTGATGAATCGTCAGGTATTCGGCGGTAAAGGTACAGGTAGCCGAATTCCTTGGGTGGCTGTGGAGAAATTGCCACTTGTTCATTGCTGAACATGACCCAAGTGCCTTCCTTCAGTATATGGCACATGTAATGGCCATGCCTGGCGGAACGGCCCATGTGGCTGACAAACGCCACCAGCTGGTAGTCTGCATCAGAAGTCAATAATGTAAAAGTGAATCATTAGAGAGCATTAACTTTATATACATGGTATTTTACTATAAATGGGAACACCATGGTATGTGTGAGGTCTGCATTCCAATTCTTGCAAGCAGACAGCACGTACTGTTCATGCACAAAGAGTTCGAAAGTGTCTTCAAAAGATGCAACTAATTACCCACAATAAATAAATAAATGTACCCCGTAAAGGGTTAAGTTATGCTTCTCAGAACGTGAGCCACGCGCACTGACAATCTTTTCCACAGGGGACTACATTATACATATACTGCATTATACAGAGCATGACCTGTGATTTTCTTCAAATATTTTTAGCAGTGGATATTAGAAGCTTCTACAGTAAAACTTTTTTGCAAATAAAATTAATTTTTCTTCTGAAAAGGTTTTTACTTCTAAAGGTCAGCATTGCCTCTAGTATAGACTTCATAGCAACAACGCCACTTGCACGCAGAGCATACCGCTGGTTGTCAGCTAAGATGCCATGTCTCCAGGGTTTTTATCTTCTCTGAAAGCAGGGTATATATTTAATACACTTCTTCTGCTGCAATTAAACTATACTGCACTATCTACTATTGTTTCTACAGAACTGGTCAGGTACTTATATTTACTCATAACGCAGTTTTTTCAAAAAAAATTTTGAGACAATATTTTAGGGGCACATTGATTACACGAGGCACTTCATTAGCAAACATTTGTTTTGACAGCCAAAACACCAAATGAGAGTGCATTCAGATGATGGAATGGAAAGATGACTCACTGCCAGGTCCATCTCTTATCTGCGGGCCAGCAGGTGGCTCTGTTTCACCCTTGCTGACATCAACAGTCTTAACTTCAGGATCTTGAGGAGAATGCAAAAAAGATAAAACACACAAAAAAAAATTTAAATTGCACTGTTGCATTCAGTACACACTGAGCACTGCAGGCCCAATAATGTTGCTTTCAATTACAAAACGGATATGATATTCCTGCCAGAAAAATACCCGGAAGCAGCACAGTATATTGTATCTTGTAAGGAAAATGATATTCTTCAATCTCTCATATGAGAAGAGTACCAAAGGTTGGTGAACTTTTATATTGAAAAAATTTCTCATTTACAAAAATTTTTTGTTTCTGGTATCCTTCTTCATTTTTCTTACACTCTTCATATCATCGCACTACTGAAAACAGTGGATCTACATCTGAAAGTGCTCCCGTAAGTTTTTATTGGTATTGAAAGCTCTTCCATCACTGAATGGGCAACGTTTTTTCAATCTATGCAATTTTACCACACATGTTGGTCTTGATTTTGCAGAACACAACAGATAGCGGATATTACTCTGACGGCTGACTTCACTCATCTAGCTTTTCCCGGTTGGGGGGGGGGGGGGGTGCTTTTACACGTTGACGCACACTACGGGTCCCTTTGGTTTCATTACTCATCACCATAGTGAATTGCGAGCACAAAAAATTAATCGAAACATGTTAGGTAGCTGAGGTAAAAGCAGCATAAAAGTTTTCCAGGTATGCTTATTTCATCTATACAGGTACACAGACTCTTGGAACTCCCCTTGTATCTAGTAGCAAAGAGGTCCCATGCAGTATTTACCACCACATAACAAAGGAGTGAGCACAAGAAAAACAAGTTTATCAGGGTGTGCACTGGCTAACAGCTAAACAGGATTCTAAGCTGACAATAAGTATATGTGCATAAAAATATGAATAAGAAGTTCAAATAAAAGCAAACCTCACAATTAAAACTGAAACCCTACATGCCATCCAGGAACTTGATCTACATTTCAAGCAGCTGTAGAGTCGGCTGTCTCACAAGGATGTCTTTCTTTTTCCACAACTCAATCTTGGTACTACTTTATGGGTCAATTTATCTGTATGTAATGACAGCACAATATAGTTAGGGCTCTTCGTTTCCGGGTTTTATTTTGTTCCAAGATCTGGGGAGTAAAAATCAAGCGATATTTCGAGCTTAAATTCTGGTGAAAATCAGATTATTCATAAAAAACTCCGTAGTTTGGGTTCTTCAGGCCATTTTTTGTAGCACGAGACAGTTTACTATAACATTTGTTTTTCTGCAACAACAAGAAAATCACGGGCACCACTAAAGAAATTTTTTGCAAATTAAGGTTTTTTCATAATCTATTACAAATATTTCGTCGCACACGTTGCCTGCAGAGCACCTCCATGGCTGAGCAAGACTGGCTTGCCTTTATTTGCACAGTGCAAGAACATTCAGCATCACCGAGACAATTTTCAATGCACAAGGTCCTTTGATCAGGGTGTTGTTAGCATGGGTAGCACTTCATACAGCGACTCCGATAACACCTCCGGTTGGTAGCCATGTTTTGGCCTTCTGCTTCTAAATCACCCTTTTCAAACTTATCTTCAAATTTATCCACCTCAATTCCTAGTTCATCGAAGACACGCCTCTGGAATACGCACTGGACATTCATAAATTTTGTTGCGGAGTCTTTAGCTATGTGAACTGGAAAGCCAATATCATCCAGAAGGCTGATTTTTGGGAAGAAATCCGGTTCAGCCCGATATTAAAGGAATATGTTCAGAGTGCAAGAATCGGGTTGAATCGGGTTTTACCCGAAAACAAATGGCAATAAATGCAGTTTCGTGAAATAACGGTTCATATACAAACACGGTACAATGTGTCAGAAGATGTGAAGAAGGCACTGTCTTCAGAGAACTCTTGTGTCTAAACGAACACTAGCAACCAGTCTGCTCTACATAAAACCTATTGTATGACAGTGGTATCTGATAAAGTATGCGAGATTTGCACACCATGAATGAGGATTTCCGCATCACACCACATTCTGACAACAGAACATTGTAACTATTTTCTGGATACGCCTGTACCCCTCTTCCCCCACCCCCCCACTCCCCCCCGCAAATGCGGTTCAGCTTTAGCGATGAAGAAAAACCCAACACTGCCCTGAGCCCTCAGAATGATTGGCAGAATGGTTGCAAATCATTCTGCTAATTATTCCAGCATAGTGATTGCCACTAATACTCTTGTAAAATCATTTGCCACCACTACAAACACCAGGGAATAATAAGAAAGAGATGCACTGCTCTAACATTGACTCTTTGCTGACTAAATTTATAGAGTAGCAACCAAGTGAGAACAAAACTGACCCTCAGTGGGGCCTCCATTTTCCTCTGGTTCGGGCAACAGTTCTTCTCCAGGTTGAAGACCGTTGCCCCGCAAGAAGTTCAGATCAAGCTCATCAGGTACGAGCATTTCCACGTCTAAAACAAATGAAAAGAAAAAAATAGAAGAAGAATAGTGCTCTTATAAGGAAAAAGAAATGAACTGCAGAAATCTCACGGTGAAGGGCTGTGCATTCACACATTAAGGACCTCTTAACAACATACCTAACTTATGTGGTTTCCAGTTATCGTCCAGGAAAAACTTCTTCAGCTGTACCATGAGGTAGTCTGGAAAGGTGCGTAGCTTCGTGGTCCTGCCAGAAGTATATTGGTAGAGTCAGGTGAGTGTCTCTGAGAGCATAGTAATTTTCCAGTTCACTGAGGACTGAGGATAATGCCATACGATTGTTGTTCTCGGTAATAATTGATCCTCTGACTCTTTGTGGATATATTGACATTTGTCCGGCAGCAAAACAAGCATTTATTTCTGAGAAAATTTAAGAGTCTCCCCGGGCAGTGGATTCAAACTCTTGACGTCCATAACAAAAAGGACGGCTTGCTCCTATTTTGAAGTGGATGGCAGTGTAGTGTAGCCTCTTTGATTTGCGCTAGAAACCAGTGCTGATGACCGCACTTTACTTGAAAAATTGGCCGGTGATGGCAACACCTGTATTTCGTTTTTTGTCTTCTCTAGCCCAGTGAAATTTGTTTTCGCTGAGAGGGACCTCTTTGTAAACAGGACGTAGTACCCTATCAATACAGGCAAACTTAATTATTCTCAGTGACCCTTCAGGATCATGAATGTTAGGACCACAAAAGTAAAGCGCATGATAGCCATGAAGAATAGCACAAGAATGACAGCTAATAAAGTGATTTGTAAGGATGGCAAGTAGGTGATAACTTGACACTGTCGCAGCAGCACAATAGGCCACTGACAAAGTAAAGGGATGGCAACATAGCACTATATTTTATTGCCCTTTACTCTATACATCATCTTTTGCGCTGTTGCAGAAATAAAGTGCTTGTCTGATGCAAAGCATAGTCTAAAACTTGACCATAAAAGGACAAAAGAATATCTGCATCTGATACTGTATCCTCCTTCACATCAGCTGCCAATGCCATCTTATCACTTTCATTAAGAAAAAATTTCTCCATGCTACAAGTTGTAGCCGCAACAATACTCTATATAGACAACTTTCATAAAGAATTTCATACAGTATACGTTTCTCCAACAAAGATGAAAATGCCTGCGTCAAAAGTGAAACACAGCACTCACTTCCTTGCATCCACTTTCCTGTTTACAGCTGTGCTGTAGAAGTCTTTGATCTGCTCAGTGCTTGCAAAGGCATCCAGGCAGGCTGACAGAGGAAGCTTGTACTTGACTGCAGGAGCTTCTTTACTGCATAGTGAGGTGTATCAAATTCCATTATGCCACAACTTAAAGCAAGAAATTTACAAAAGCCTACAATGGCAAACATTCTTTCCTGTTCAGTTCACACTATATATCCAAAGCATTTAGAGAGCGCTCGAATGAGGCAAGACTTGCATTTTCACTCCCATCTTCACAAGATGACGTCTCATAACATGATCTCGTTTCACATCCTCTGCACAATGAAAACACAGAGAGGAAACAAGAAAGGAAGAAATGTCAACACTGCAAGCATAACACTGAATCATACTGAGAGGTTACTTTGCCACTCAAAATTATTATCTATAACAAGTACAAAATCCTTTGAAAATAAATGCAGGTCTATACTTAAAAATTGGGTCTCTATATGCTAAAATCAGCAAAAAAGCTCAGAGATACTGTGCAAGAGGAATTAAGCACTTGCATTAGCTTAATAACTTGCTAAAAATTATCAATATTCAGCCATTCTTAAACGTATAAGACAATCACCACAAATGCCAAATAAACTTCAGTATCATTGGCCCATGGCGCTTTTTAAGACAGCAAAAGCATATATATTACAAAGCTTATTTTCACAAGGGCTAGTACATATATATACTAAAAGAAAAAAACTAGGTAAAAGGAAAGTTCCTTAAATTCATGCACACTTAGCAGGCTATTTTCAGAAAAGAACACTTCATTAATTTTGCCATTCCTGAGGGCTCCAGCATTTTCTTTCGCAATACGTCTATGCGCAAAGCAGACTATTGAATTCTATTAAATGTTTTTATAAAACTTTTGATGCTCATATTCTACTTAAGAAAGCCTCATTAGAAAAAGCATTGCTAAGGTTTATAGGGCACTTACATCACTGCATAAGGTGTAGGCCTATAGCTCTGCCAGCTTTTGGTATTACCATACAATCTTCACCGCGTAAAAATAATTGTGAAGTGGCATTAAAGGGGCTCTGAAACATCTTTCGAGAAAAGTACATAACTCACTCAATCACTGCATTGTGTTGTCTTAAACACCTGAGCCAAATAATACACTTCTACACGCAGTAGAAAACTCACAATCACCATCAAAAGTTGGCGAGTCCGTCCCAGTGACTTTTTCATGTTTGCACTGCATATGCAGGTCAAGAAATGAGTGACCCGGCCAGTAGGCCGAGTCACTCTGGCGAGTCGGGAAGCTCCGCCCTCTAGAGGAATTCATGCACGCATCGCATCGGCAATGCGGCCGGCGGAGGAGCGCTTACATTTCAGCGTGCGAAAAGTAACGAGAGGAGAGGGAGAGGCACGAAGATACTAAAATTCAAATTCTGACTGCAGATAACTCAGCTTTGATAAAGAGCATTAAAAAAATTCTTCCTGGAGGATATTCGTAGAGCGGCGTCCTTTAACATCCCAGGCATACTGCAAGTTTATTGAAAGCCTCTTTCAGAGCCCCTTAAATGATACTTTTCTTGAACACTGTGATACAGCTCATCAATGAAAATAACTCTAAAGTGACAGCATAAAAAATTTGTGTGGCATGACCATAATAAATGAGCACAACAATACCAAACGGATGTAAATGAGAACATAAAACTCATTTTACATTGATTATTCCATGTGCTGCGCACATCATCCGTCCTAATTTCAGGTGGACACAGCTAGAGTAATGTCCATAAAATCCTTATCACAGCTGCCTTGTCTGATCCATGTCATCTATACTTGCCTGTATTTCATTAAATTTCCTATTACAATTCCTCCCTGCTCAACTTCTAAGGTTCGGTTACCATCCTGCCACACCAGAGCCTACTCTTTAGGTCCTTCAATGCCGTGAGCTCCCAAAGCTAGAAACGCCTACCTGGACCAACCATGTGTTCAGAATCGCAACACATTTAATAATGTTTTGAGCAGCATGGTTTACTGAAACTTAACTACGATTATATCACAGTTCCTGGAGTTCGGTGTTCTACAAGGTTTCACCTCCTCCCCTCTCCAACAGCCATGACCTTGATGGTAACAAAAAATAAATACCAGCAATTAATGCCTAGTGGCCACTAACCTAGTGTGAAATTACTTTCTTCAATTTACTGGTAACATAGACATGTTTTTTTGCAATTCCTCACACAGATATCTGAAGATCTTATCAGCACCTGTTGTCACTTGTGCTTGCATTCCTCAGATAGACTGCACAGAACTGTGGCCTCTCTGTGATGTACTGAAATGATGATCAAATAGCGCCGGTGAACAAGTAAACGGCTAAAGATGAGGTAGGCAGCATTATGGGTGAGAAGGGTGAAAACCGTATATGCCTATGAATGCCATGGAATTTGATCAAAGTGTCACTAACCACCATCACAGCAAAATTGGGGCTGTGCTAACCATTGAGTGACTGATGCCGTCAGCCTTAAACTGTAACGTTTGACCTTTTGATGAGGCAAGACTTCAGAACATATCCCAAAATTTTGAAAGGTGGGCAGGTGCACTAGAAAAACTACACAATCCGTGTGTTTCAGGCACCCTGTTTAGATCACGGCCAAATTAGTGGGCGCGCTCAGCAGCATTTTTTTTTTAGTGCCTGCATTGCTGTTTTAGGGCAGCACGAATAGAGCACAGCAGACTCCCATTAATAATGAACTTGGTCAATACAAACTATGGATAACAAGATCACTGAGAGTTTTGGTTGGTTCCCTACAGACTCAGTAAAAAAAAAATGTATTAAGGAGAACCACTTCATGTGTCGCATGGTTAAGGCAGCTGAGGCGAGCTTTGGCAACGACTGTGAAACACGGCAACTCTGCCAAAGGTACGCAGGGTGCATTCGCGCAGAACTCAAGAAAAAATGCTTCGGTACTGCATCAAGCTTCTGAATGTGGAACTGAAACCTCTTGGTGTCAGCTTTTGTCTCTGCTACACATTTATGTTGTAGAAAAAGCTGGCGCTAACTTGTCTTGAGACTTTGTAAAACCTGCAAATGACTTGAGCGATACTGCAACTAATGCAATCATGCATGCAAAAATTACATTTATCAATCAGTCTGATAGACACGTTTTAAAAGCACATGACTATATATACTTCTATGAGTGTTGCATCAATAACCTGATTCTCAATCATATGCGCATCATAAACTGATCAGTATTTCATTTTAATGGCGCAAGGGTAGCTTGGCAGTGAACACTAGGGCTAAAGAGTTACTGGTCTGCACAAGGTGCCACCAAAGACCTGTTTTCCAAAGCATTCCACCCCAGTGAAGCTGATCACAAGGCAAGGAGAAAGCTAGTCCCCACTGAAAGACCACTGGTTATCCTCCAGAATTAGGGATCGAACCCCAAAGATCCTAGACATGAGGTCACTCCTCGGACCACTAAGCCATTGCTACTGCAACATACTATGAACTGCAGAGGATGAAACGGTCGTGTGTGGATGCCGCTGAGAAAGCCGGACCTTACCTGCATTTAGGGCACTTTCCAAAGGCACTGGCAGTGAAAGAAGCAGGTCTGTGTGGTTTGTGTAGCACACCTTCCCCGATTCTGTGCACTGGATGCATTCTTCCACTTCGAACTTGAAACAGTCTGTTGGATCTGTGCTACCTTTACAGTTTTTCTGCAACATACATGGTGCATCAGAAATAAGGTGACAACATTAACCTTGTGGCATCAGAATGACTGCAACATAAAACATTATTGTCCACTGAACACCAAGGCAACAACTACAGGTGGAAATTAATGGTGTAGTCATGACCAGATGGTGACATGTTATTTTCAAGCAACTCAATTCAACTCTGCTTTTTTGGGCTGTGCGACAAACACGCCTACTTTTTAATGGTCAATGGGGAATCTTTCTTAAACCTTACCTCTCGCGTTTTCATCATGTGACAAACCATAACATAGTATGACAGGAATTTTTCTTTTTCACGTTAGTCCTTGAAATCAAGCATGGTTTGGTTGGGGAAAGCAGATCCACAACCGGGAAAAGTCAGATGAGTGAAGTCCACCATAAAAATGACGTTCATTACTTTTTTTTTTCAATCAGGATGCAAATATGGCTGCCATTCTGGAGCCAAAGTGTGCTCTGTGAAATGCCACAAAGAAGTTTTTGACCAACTGAGAGCACGCTATCCCCAGTGAAATTGTAACGAACTGGTTCTTTCAAGGCAGCAGCATGCAGCTCACCGCAACACAGACACCACCCTCATCACAGGTCCCTTTTGCATCATTTTTTGCCAGCCTCCAACTTACTCACCGGACCTAACTCTCTTCAATTTATGACTGCTCTCCATAATCTTGGCCAGCATACTTGGCCAATGCTTTGTTGACTGCATCCACACAGTGATGAAAAAGCTTTCAATGCCAATGAAAAATTAATTTTAGTTCTTTGAAATGTAGATCTATAAATAAATAAAAATTATTTCAACAGAAGAGCACGAACTTTTGTAACTCTATCTAAAACAGAGCAAGATGGCGTGAGTGCTGTAAGAAAGATGCAAGTGTGGTGGTTTTGCATACGTTAGGATGTCATTATGAAGTCATTACAAAATTATAATGTGAGGGGTGACATCACACTTCAATTATTAGTTAAAAAGTCCTGTGAGAAGATTCGAATAAGCTGGGTAACCACAAGTTTAGTATACTAAACAAAACCGTTATACACTGGAACACTGGAAATAGTGAGCTATCTTTATGCGTGTCAAGTATACTATGGTATTGTCAAAAACTGTCAAGTACTCACCTAGGAAATGGCTTTCACAACAGCCAACACAGTCTTTGCTACTATGTCTGTAGTCACGTCCATTTGGGAATGCAGCGAAAGCTCTTTCAGCAAAACCATTATCTTAGTCGAGATGACTTTTTAATATTTCATTTCATTGCAGATGCCTTAAATACTCTAGAGGTGCCAAATTTTTCAAATATTCAGCTCACAAATTTCAATGTCCGCATGACAAAGAACTTCTGCATGGACTAGGAAACAGAAAATAAGAACTAGGTACGCTTTAAAGAGAAGTATGTTCTGAAAAGGCCTCTCACCTCAACAAGATCTAGCAAGCACAAAAGGAACTCAAGAGCGTCTTGCTGTTGCATGGGCAAGTACTCTGGATTGTTTTTGGCAATGAGAGCCTTGAACATAAGTGGCTTGATACTGCACCTCACCTGCACAAAGCATAACGTCAGTGATTTCCATTCCTGCAACACAAATTTCAATTAAAATTTTTATATTTCTCACAATCTTAGCAGAGTACTACTGCAACAGCCGGTTAACTATAGCCAAAACTGCTTAAGAGAAGGCTAGCTAATCATTGCATGTCATTTTCTTTTTATGAATTTTTGCTAAGATCAGCAGAGAGAGAAAAAAAAATTGGGTGATCAATTGGACTGATGCAGAGAAAATGAGATAGCATTTTTCTTTCACCGGTCTATTCCAAATTTGATTATATTACCATTCTATTCCGCTCTTGATTACTCTAATTCCAATTCTATTCTTTTATTAATGTCTGCTGCATCAGTCTTAAGTCCTTTTAATATGAGCTGAGGCATTCTTATAGTCCAGTGTCTCTCCTCTCCCCTTCAAATGGAGAGGAGCAGGGAGACATAGATGGCAGGTGAGATAGGAGGAGGTGGCAGGAGGCAGGTGTGATGATGGTGGTCGCCGGGTGTTCGCACCAATGAGGCTTCTATTAAAATATTACATGCGCAGAAGTTGCAAGTGATATAGAATCCCTGTCTGGCAGAAGGAAGAATCGGAGGATGCTTGTCAGGTGACAAGCATGACTTCAACATATATCGTTTGTCACATGTTGCAAAGGTGCTTGCGCAGTTTGAAGAGATAGTTTAGTGTTTCACATAATTGAAGCAGTGTGGAACATAGAGCCAAGTGCTTGATAAAATTTGTCAGCATTCTCATCACTGCTGCGGAATTTAGTCAGGCAAGTTCCAGATAACTTTCCAAGCAACCCAACCTGGACAGAGCTAGGTAGTTAAATTTCAGATGCAGATTGCATATCTACTGTGCTTACCTTCAGTTTATCTGAACAATTATCACCTTCAGCAGGCGGTCTCCTTGAGTACTCGCCAGAGATAATGCCTACTGCCACTTTCGTCCTGCAGAAAAAAGGAAGACAGAAAATGAATAATTTTTGAGCGATTATCAAATTTAGTGAAAGTACATTTGATAGTTACTATATAGTAAAAAGTTACTTCGGAATATAGTTACTATGATAAAAGTGACTTTTTTAGCCCCTGCACACTCACTTTTCTTATTCAGAAGCAGAAAAACTACTATGTGCAATTTTCGTGTTCAAGCTAACACTTCAAAAAATGCACTTGAGGCACACATTGCAGCTCATCAGCTATAATGTATCACATGTACTTTAAACCAAAATGATGCAACATTTTTATCATGTAACATTCAATGTTCTTGAAAGTCAGAATTTTTGCAGCTAGAACAACAAAAATGGTAAAGAATTCAATGTAGCTCAGAATTGTGGAAAAAAAAAATCTAGCCAGTATGTCTCGATATGTTGTATAAAATGATAAAATTCTGTAGCCTTCACACAAAAAAAATTGGAGAGGGCACTTGAGCCCCACTTTAAGGGTATGACATAATAGCGTAATGGGTCAATTAATGCCCATATATGCAAAATTGGTCATTCTCGAAGTTATGTTCGTAGACCACTGGGAGTCGTCATACCGCTCCTTGAGCAGTGTTGCAGCGGCTAAGTGATGCGCCACAGCCCAGCGATGGCAGGTGCTGCCACCGGTGGGGCTTGTAATCCCGAGCTACCAATCATTAACTGCCACCTGTCACTGTGGTCAATTCGGTTCAGGGCTTGACGAAATACCGTCTGATGAGGAGCAAATACTGCAGAAATAGTATAGTAAGCACACACTCAACCCAGGTCGCTCTTCCCGAGCAACCAATCATTAATTGCCACCTGCCACTGTGCTCAGTTTAGTCCAGGGCTTGACGGAATACCATCTAGAGAGGAACAAACATTGCAGAAATAGTAAACATACACTAGCCAATTTCTTATAAAGGCAAAGGAAACGCGACATTTTGGAGCCTGTACGGGTCCCTTCATCACACAGAGTGCTGCATGGAATGATGGTGGCTAAAATTGTGCAATCAGTTAATTGCTGTTACTCAAATGGCAGGATGTCTTACATATACACAGAGATAGCTATGCTAAATGCATTAATACACATATAAAAAATGAACGAACTTCACATGAAAGCTGTACATTACAACTGATTAACCTCAAACTTTTGAAGATTTTATTTTTTATCAGTTTTACCTTGCATTTCCTGCAATATATTTCATGGCAATATATTTCATTTCATGGCAATATATTTCATTTCATGGAAATATATTATTTCATGGCAGTATATTGCTTTCAACCTTTCAAGGTGTTTCCACCAGAGTTCTTAAAGGGATATAAGTAATATGTCTGGGTACATGTCAATACATCAGTTAGGTCGAAGGTAAGCCCCAGAAGCCAGCTATGTGGAACAACAATTTCAGTAGACTTCCAAGATTTCGGGGCAATAGTATTTGACACTAAGACAGCGAAACTGTGGAACAGCAGCAACAGCTTGCTGGGATGAAGCCTGCAAGCCATGTGACAAAACTGGCCTGCATTCCTTCCCTATTTACATACACATTAAGCACGTAACAATGCCAGCATTCTTAACTTATGTGTAATAGTAAGAGCATTGCAACTGTACACATGCACGTTTGGGCTGCAGAGTAAATCAAAACCACAATATAGGGATAGGGCAGCCGCAGGTGGCACAGGACAGGGTTAATTGGAGAGATATGGGAGAGGCCTTTGTCCTGCAGTGGGCGTAGTCGGGCTGATGATGATGATGATGATGATGATGATAATCATCATCATCATCGTTGTTTCTACAGCAAATCCTTTTCCCCATCGTGCCTTTTCCCTTATGTTACACACTTTCAGAATGAGCAATCATGCTTGTTTCGTGTTACTGTGTTTTCAAACTTATTTGCATGTTTTAAGAAACAAGCACGACAATCTAGAAGTGAACAAGAGCAGGAATAAATCTGCAGCTACGGAGGTAACCACTTTTGAAAACTTCCAAGCTGCTGTGTTTGAATAACGGCCATTCACAGCTTACTTAGGCCACAGTTAAGACTGATGCAAACAATGGTCAGACTCTATGTACAGTAATAAATGCTGCAATGACAATGCAAATCAGCAATTTCAATGCAATAGTGTTAGAGTGCACATTTTCCTAAAATCACGGTGGTGTCGGAACGAAATTCCAGTTTGCCGATGACGATGTAACGCCACAATCATATGGCCTAGTGCGGGCAATATAAACACGCCACAACAATCACAAAGTACAACAGCGATGACATCACTACACAACTCCTCCCTTGTTTACAGGCTTGTGACATCATTCCACCACCATTATGTACGCCCCTGAAGAAAGAAAAGCAATTTTGCTAAGAAATTAAAATGGTCGAGGCAGGACTCGAACCGCTGCACCTTGGGTCGTGAGCTGGGTGTGCTACCCTAAAGCCACAAAGGAACATTCATTCAGTGCGATAGTTTAAGTGCTTTGTGTGGCCGCCTCATACCACTTAGTTTGCAAATTTACGGCATTACACTTTTAAGGTGATTTAAGCATACCCAGAATTTTATGTTTTTGATGCATAAACTGAACTTATAGAAAAACAGCAGTCACTGCTCCTGGCTAATAAGACAAAATGTCAACATTGAGTCAGAAGCTCTAGCACCAAACATCCCCTGACCTACGCATGACGTTTAGGTTCAATTCGACAACACGTGGAGGCTAGCTGGCCTTAATATGCCAAAGAGAGCACTCACATTTGAACGGTGAAATTCTCAGCTGGGTCAGATGGAGCATTGTCAAAAACCTGATCTGCAGCGTCATAGTACCTAGATACAAAGAGGAATGAATAACTATAATCAGCAATACAAACATGAGTTGCACCTGTGGAGGTTCTAACAGGTTAAATGCTCAGCATCATAGTTATTTGCAGGCAAAGTCAACTATCCCTACTGGAAATAATGCACCACACCCAATCAAGACCATCAATGGAACCTCTGCTAGAATTTTTGTACATTTGAATTCCATGCTTGCATGCTATCAACAACTCCTTTGAAACTGTGTCATGCAAACACAATCAGCACGATCAATCACACCTTAAAAGTGATAAATTTTTTTTTGCTGAACTCAAGTGTATGAAAATTGCTTTTCTCTGTGAGCCATATTTGAATAGAATGCTCTTGAGGCACAACTAAATAAATTGTGGGGACTACTAGGCATGCCATAGTAGAGGGCTCCAGATTTTTTTTTCTCTTTTTACAAAACATGTTGCCTTGGGCCTCACTCTGGCTCAAAGATTAGCATCAAAGCCAGCAGTCCTATGAAAATAAATAAAATAAATAAAAGATCACAATTAAGCTAAACTGGCTCAAGAAAACTGCAGTGAGACAACATGAGTGACTTGCATTTTATGTGGAATGATGTGCAACCATCCGCTACTGTTTATAGGCAGTACCTTGTGACTGAAAACAGCAATGATTAAACAATCATTAAAAAGCCTGCAGCAGTTGATTCTCTATGGCTACGTGTGTGCCAGAAGAGAACGAAATTATCATTTTTTATGCTATGAAGCCACTTCATTTTGATAGGATGCAGAATACACCTACCAAAGTAAGCCTGAGCAAACTACATGAAAATGCACATGGCCTTTGTAAGCCAGCAGTGAGAGAGCTGCACAGCTTCCCTCTTATGTTAACTTTGGTTGAGGTGAAGTACAGGGGTGGCAAAAATTAATACGCTATAAAGGATGAGGTCTACCAACATACATGAATCCAGTATTAGGACATTATGCTCGAAGTTGTGCGGTGATGTGATATTTTACACCACAAGCTTGAGCACCTTTCAGGTAAGTGTATGAACTCCGAACAAGCATGTGAATAAGGCCAAATATACAATGTCTTCAAATCACTGCAGCGTGTGCCACTAGAAAGACAATGCGGCACTGCTAAATTATTAGTCTTATATTTCACTATTTTTTAGCAGTCATACATGAGGGATTGTGCACCTCACAAAAAGGAAAGGGTATCCTAAAACATGTCTGAGCCAAAGTTATATGAATAGTTATATGAATTGGGAAGGCAATACCAGTTAAAGAACAGGAAAAGGCTGATATTTTTCCTTTTCCCTGAGATAGAATTGAAATAAAACTGATAGCTTCACTCAGCAACTCTGCTAATAAAAAACACAATAGCAAAAATTAATTTGACACGCATAGAAATAAAGACGAAAAAGCAATAACATGAGGTGGGGATGGTCATCTTTTTTTCCTACTAATGTGAATCACAAAAAGTCACGCTATATGTTTTTATTAGACACCAACCAACTTGTCCAGATATAGGCTTTGTTAGAGAGACCCTCAGGACAACTCTATCAATTTATTTTTCTCAGTAAATGTTGATTTCCTGGCTCTTTTTAGGGGTATGTTCGCATTTTTCCAGCGGCAAAAGACATTTTATGGAAAACACAGCACAAAAGAATGTGGACAAGAGAGAACACACAAGACAGGATGGGCGCTGTCTCATCCACATCCTTTTGTGCTGCATTTTTCATAAATTCCATATTCTTTCGTGCCATATTTTCCGTAAATTAGCAATGCATCAACTAGCCCAGACAAAAGTGCAGATTCAAAGGCACATTTACGGCTGAGAAAATTGAATCACAAAATTCTTCCGCCACTCGATTATGCAATGCCTACACAGGAAAAGACTGGTTTACACCGTTTTGAGGGAAATGATGGTTTAGTCTAGCCTTTGGTATCTGCTTCCAAAAGTTTTGGTTTCATGGGGTTTAACGTCCCAAAGCGACTCAGGCTATGAGGGATGCCGTGGTGAAGGGCTCTGGAAATTTTGACCACCTGGGGTTCTTTAACGTGCCCTGACATTGCACAGTACACGAGCCTCCAGAATTTTGCCCCCATTGAAATTCGGCCCCCGCAGCCGGGACCCAACCAACGTCATTCGAGTCAGCAGCCGAGCACCATAACCACTGAGCCACCACGGCAATTATGCTTCTAAATATCGGCGTCGATGCAAGCAGTATACTTGCAAAATCGGCCAGTGAGGCGTCACCTCTATTTCGTCTTTTGGTCCTTTCTAGCTCCTAAAAGCTCCACTTTTTGGTGAGAGTAGTCTCTGTGACTAGTGCCCAGTACCTTATTGACCCAAGGCAACTTCAATTTATATTCAGTGTCGCTTTAAGCTTTGCTTGAGTCCATGAAAATGTACAGAATTTTGTAGCAGTTTTTATGCCACATTTAATGGAGGCAAGCAGATGAAATCTAAAGGAATCAATTGAAGGAGCACTACTAGAACTCATCAAAATAATATTAATAATAAGTGGTTATAAGGAAAGGTACAGTAATTGTCTCACGGTGAACACTCATACTTTGGCATGAGGGAAAGTATGAAGGAGGGCATGAAAGGAGAAAGAGAGTGAGAGAGCTGTTGCAGTGGAGGAGGGGCTGTGGATTAATTTCAACTACCTAATGTGCCTTGACATCACACAGCACATGGGGCACTGCATTGGATAAGCCCGGTTACCAACTTTCTGCTGTAGAGTATGGCTGCACAAATTATGAGTGACATGCACTTCTGTTCCGATTAGCTTTCCTCTTAAAAAACATGCAAGGAGCCACCACTGAGCACTTTGTACTGAAAACACTCACTTTTTCTTAAAGTCCGGGATGCTCATGATGACCTGTATGATGGCATTCATGTAGCACGAGTTCCCCAGGTTTGTCAAGCCCGTGTAGCCGGGACCAGATGGTCGCTCCAACCCTTGGCCAAACTCTGCCTGGATCATTGCTGCCTCATTTTCGTTGCTCGCTTCGTTGTGTAGCTCCAAGGCTGTCTTTTCTGTCTGCATTCCGCCATCATCAACCCAAACCTTGTTCGTGACTCCACACTGGCAGCTGCCCTTTTACTAAACTATGTTCTCGTTAACTGTGGCCCACTTGTTATACCTGATGTCAGAAGCAAGCTCTTTCAAACCACAGGATGAATGAAGTGCATGCACTACAACAGCTGCTGCACTGGGTGATTACTGCTTTGTACGTTAAGGGCAGCTATCAAGTTTTGCTTACTATTATTACCAATGCAGATGCCATGCATTTAAGTGTTGTTACTAAACACTAAAAGATCTGCACAAGCAAGAACTACGAATGAAAACCTGTGAGCAGTTGCATGGTGAAGAGTGAACACACATCACTCATCACACAAATGGACAGCTCTCTTAATTTAAAGCACCTGTGAACCGCCTCCCATTTCTGTGATGTGTTGTGTAATCCTAAGGAAAATGAAAGTCTAATGCCATGCATTTCCCTTGGATTGACCCACCGATCGCCTGTAAATTTTGTTTTTCACTTGATGCTTTCTCTTTTCTATCAACAATGCTAACATGCTGCGAGCTACAAAAGCATGCCTATATATAGTAAAGCACCTGTGCTGCTGCTAATACAGCAAGCCAATCACACAGCAGGAAACTGACCCTCACAATGTCTTTATCAGAAAAAGTTGACAATATGCTTTTACTTGCCGGCAACGACACCAGCCAATAGTGGCATATTGTTCCTGAGATTCAATAAAACAGTACAGCATCCTAGAAACACAAAAAAATGTGGTGGAGGTGTAACAGATGCAGAATGATGTTACAATGATGGATCTCGGGCCCTAACATCTTGTCCCTGTCATTTCTCCAATTGAACCAGTGCACACTTGTGGTATGTGGAAAAGCATTGGTGGCTAAAAACAAGCTGCAAATGACCGTACCTTTTGCATAGTAGCCATATCAATGCCAAAATGTTTGAGATGCTTGGCGAGATTAGTGTCTATGACCATTTGCTCTTCAATAAATGAGTAGACATCTGAAAGAGTATAAGAAACGATGCAGTGAAATGAACACAGTGCATGTCCCAAGCACTTATCTTGCTACTTAAAATGTGCTGGATTCTCACACCTCTCAGTGTCATACTCAAGTTAGTCCAATTTAGCATTCAGGAGAACCTCGTAAAGTGGAGCATATTTTCGATTCAGGGAGTAATTACCTATCAATAGCCACCTGAGTGCAGCTATAAGGTTACATTACTTTGTCAGAATTTTCACAGTTGAAAACATTTATCCTGCTCTGGGACTTAACCAGAGACCAATACTTGTCGAAGGAGCCACTCGACAAACAAAACTAATATGAATGGCTAGCAGCTGTCAGATGAGGGTGCACTGATCAACAAAGCGGGAAAATTTTTAGTCCAATGTAATTTTGGCATTGGGCTAACAGCTTTTCCACTTTTTAGCTGTATAGCTGCACTAAGGTAGATGCTAATGAGTAATTATTTCCTTGATTGGTACGAGATTTTGGCTCACCAGCACTGTTTGGGGTGATAGTTCCCAGTCTGACTGCAAGCGGATATCCAGTCCTTTGGAAGTGATCAGTTAAATGGTCGCTGTCGCAGCTGGTCTTTTGGGCACACAGTATAGAGCCATCAGTCAAGTTCATCCACAGATTCTCAACCGCACCACACTGCTCGCATTTCCATCCCTTGGATGGCACCTGCACACCATTGTCCAATTGCTCCAGCCATTCACTGTACCTGCAGATTACAAAGAACGAATGGCTGAACCGTCAGTATAGTAAGGCAGTCAAGTATAATTGCCATGCATTTTTTCTTTTAAGCAAAGCATGAAACACACAGCATAATGTGCTCACATACATCAGAAGTGTTCACTTGTATCTGTACTGCTTTGGTGGCAACCATGCATGTAACAATTATTCAGATCTGCGAATGCCATAGACTTTTCATGGCAGCAATATGTGTACCTTTCTGCTAGACTAAGGTTGAGGATTCAAAAGATTTCAGCTAGTCATAAAACTAGTTTAATTGATAACACTAAATATATAATTACTTAGATATGTGCTTTCACAGTGACAATAACAGTACTGATGATACATCGCTGCATACTTTTCATGACGCCGTAGAATATCGCATTTGAAACTTTGTACCCAGTAGAAAGACGAAAATGAGATATAGAAATTTTTGGATTACTAGGCATTTCTGCCCATGAAATATGGACTCACATGGTTAAAAAAAACTAGACACAGAACACAGGCATTGCCATATACCGAGCGTATGATATAAGCTATTAACAGTACAACAGGCTGGAGATATGTTTTTTAACAAACCAATTCGATCAAATTTCCTGAGGATTGCATTATATAATGTTATACTCAGAAATAATTTAGCGATGCACAAGTGAAACTACACAAAATATGTAAAATATATTGCATTACCACAAAACTGTGATGGATGGAATTAAAATTGCAGAAACCTTCAACTGTTGTTTTCAAAGTTTTTTCAGAAGCCTGCTCAAAGGATCCCAACAGATCTGTGAACATATGATATCATGGTAACAAGAGAAAGATGTTGAAACCTAGCACCAAGAAGCAGCTGGAGCAGGTTATGTTTTGGATTAAATGAACTAATTTTTTCAGCACTATTTTCATCTGAGCTCTCTAGTTTAGCATTAGCTATAGCCACAGTGTCAACTTAGTGGAGGATGGCTTGCATGGTGCCAGTGCATAAAAAGGTGAATGTTCATTAGTACATAATTGTAGCTCTGCATTTATTACAAGCGATTGTAGTAAACTGTCACAACATGTCATTGCAACTTTTGTACATGGTGACACAGTATGTCAGATTTAATGTCCCAAAGCAGTACACAGGCTTTGAGGAACACATTAGTGGAGGTCTTCAGATTAATTTCGAACACCTAGGATCTTTTTAAGATGAGCTGACATCACACAGCATTTTGGTGTTTTTGCATTTCACTTCCATCAAAATGCAGCCACTGTGGCCGCAATTTAATTTCACGTCCTTCAGCTCAGCGGTCGAATGTCATAGGCACAAAACCACTGGGCTGGGTAATACATGCATGAAACTGTGTTAGCATAAAGTACTGTCCAGCATGGGTTTATGAAAGGCATGCCACCTGTTACATGCCGTACATTATTTTTCTTCTGCACTTGACTTGCATAGACAGATTAATAGTATATCATTTTAGGACCTTATTCTGGGTTTGAGTAATGCATTCTTCCGAGCTCACTGTTTTCTAACATTGCATTTTTTACTGTGCTGTTTTTTTATTCTGATTCTACCTCGGTGGGTATGGAGAAGGTGACTTTGTTAATCACAGTTCTCTACCCTGACCTATGGTGCCAAAAATCGCACTGAGAAACAATGTGCCCCGAGCACAACTGCTCAACGCGTCCAGAAGCTTGAATAAACAAATTGTATCGCATCGTATTGTACAGTATTGCATTCAGTAGGATATTTTGTCCCAAATTTCTGTGTACACTTGTAACTATAGGGTAGTCTTTCAGAGTTATCAGATGATCTGAACCTTAATTATTTTAAAATGGAGAAAACTATACAGAGACCAGTATAATAGCCTTCAAGTACACCCCACGTGACTTCTGGCATTCCACATGACGTCCTGGGGCTTATTTTACAAACAGAAAACTGTATGTTGAGATCAATAATAAAACATCAAGAATGCCTTGTGTGACTCACAGCATCACACGGGGAACCGTACTGGAATATCCTTTATTTTTTCTTAACACTAATGTTACCTAAAGAATTTCAGCCAAATTTTTCAGCAATAAATTTCACCTGCAAGATTACAACAATAAAAATTTCAAAACTCAGAAAGACTAGGAAAAGAAGTTATGCAAAGAACATATCAGCTGCTCGTATCTAGATCAACACTTAGTACGTAATCTCAGAAGTATCATATGGCATGAACCATCAGCACCAAGTGAAGTGCAAACAAGAAAACTAAAATGGTGATGATGATGATTGTATTTATGATGGTGATATATATTTATGATGATATATATATATGATGATGAGTTCAGCGAGACAATACTAATGCACTTGATTTATACTCCAGTTGCAAAAGACACTGCACAGAAGCAGATCCTGCTTGTATTTCTTTTCCAACAGCTAATATCTGTCTTCTCGTGTTTGCATAACAATTACCCTGCATGCGTTTCATTAGACACCAAAAGTAGATATACGCAGCCCACAACAAATGGATGCGTATTGATATGCAAAAAGGCCCATAACCTACCATGACACAGCGTACGCTTCCTGCGATGTTCTTTCCAAGGCTTCTCGTTCAGCAATTACAGTGGCAGAGTCAGCAGAAAGAACAGCCGCGATGGAAAGCTGCACCTAGAAGAGGAAAAAATGAACATGGACGCACTCATGACCACTCTGCTCATGCATGCTCAATGCTCAACAATAGTGAGGCAGAAATGATAACCATAACGTACTGCCTGAGGAAGATTTCTGTCTGGGAGAGGAATGGCATCGAAGTCTGGAAGTATAACGAGTGACCTGTGGTCCTCGTATTTTTTCTTGCCTTGGTCTGAAACTTCCGTTTGCTCCTGTAACCAAAAGTTTGTCTATCATAGAGAAGTAGACAAAAAGGAAACTACAGTTATTACATATCATAATGCAACACCTGTGGTACACTGGCCAACTGCACCTTGCACCGCATACTAGTTGTTAAAGTGGACAACATAAGCGCCAACCTGGAACTAGTTCAATACTTTATGCAACCAGAAAGTAACCTGCATTAGCCTACCCTGTAATTAGCCCTGCTGGTGCAGCACAATAAAAAAGCTAAAGAATACTTTAAAACCAACTTCTCTATCTGTATAGTGGCAGGCTCAGTCGACTAAAGGATTGTTATTCTAGCACAATTCAAATTCAAAGAGAAAAGATGAAGGCAGAAAAAAACTATCATAGCAATGAAATCCACATGAGATTAAAGATCCAACATTTCCAGCTGGGGTAGCCAGAAATGGCATTTTCCAGCTGGAATTTGAAGAGATTTCAGCTTAAACTAGCTGCAAGTATAAATTTCCAGATGGAAGCAAACAAACAACCCAGCTGGAGCTAGCAAGAAATGGCCAGGAGATGTTTCAACCTCAGTGGTCTTCCAGCTGGACATGATTTCCAGTTCTATATAATCAAGCTGGTAATCCTAATTTTTTTTTATCACCGTGGTTGCAGCTTAATAAGCAACAAAAAATAGTTCTTCACTAGAAGGAAAATGCAAAGAATTGCTGTCTTTTGGCCATCACCTGAGAAAAGTTCACAATGCAGCACGCACATACCAGCACATTCACAGTCTTCAAGTGAAGGTAGACAGCATTTCCAGTCTTTGCATAATGCCTCTCAACGTGCCTCTTTGCGAATCCAAGAAACGTGTTTAGGCACACATAGAGCCCTCCTTCAGACTCCTGAAATCAACAGGTTAATGCACAAATCTCATCACATAAACATACACTTACAGCAATTTGAAGAGTCATGGAGCTAAAAGGTGGAACACACAAATCGGACAAACAAGCACTGTCTCACAACTGCTCGCAACTAAGCTTTATCCCAAAAACACAGACGATATACAAAGCACAAACACACACCCGAAGAACAGAATGAGCAATTGTCAGAATGAAACAAAAGAAACAATTGGCACTAATTATTGCATCCAGCTTTCAAAAATGCTACCTTCTGATGCCGAATAAGGCTAGCTGATGCACATACCATTGCCACCATGAGGTTTTGATTAAAAAGAGAGCTGCAAACCTTGTGTGAGATGGTCTTTAAGAGTCTCTTGCATTTTGAAGTAAGATAGAAAACTAGGCTAATAGTACATGCTAAAAGTAACAGTGCAAAAAGATGCAAAACTAGATAAAGATAGGCATGGCACCAGCACTTGTCAGGCCTGTGCCTTTCTATAGACATTCTTGTGTGCTGTCCTTTTTAGAATCAGCCTACTGTATTCTTCATGTGTGCATTTTTTTTGGGGTTATATTCAGTGCTCGAAATTAGTTTTTCAACTAGCTGAGCTTTAAATCATTTTGCACCTTTTTTTTGTCTCATTTCGTGTCCATTTATAACCTATTATATATATATATATTCAGCAAGTCTGTTGCGCATTGATATATATTCAGTGCTGAAGTTTCAGTTGCACAACACCAGTTTACCCCCTTTTAGTGTTCTGCCTTTTTGTACTATCCCCTTCAAGCATGTTTCAATTAGCTCAGCCTCAAATTGTGCCAAATTAACCAGGCTCTGACCAAGCCCAATAACAATGCCATGGGCAAATTATGGTTGTTAATTTTCTTTTAGTTGCCATGATCGCCAGCAAATGTGAGGTGCTGCTGCATTTCTGTGTAATTGCAAGATGAATTCAATATTTGAGATTATTCTTAAGCCACAAGACCTGGACCATATCTATACTGGGCCACCAAGTTAGTTGTCAAGCAAGCTGGTAAGTGCATCGAAGCAAATATGCAAAAACCCTGTGTGACACACACCTCTTAAAAAAATCAAACAGCAAGAGTACTAGTCAAATATGCTGCTACGAGCTTTTCATTCTTGTTTTAAAAAAAGAACACTCCAGCAAACTTAACGAAATGAAATTGCTTTCCCACAACAAAACTGCCTAGAAGACTAAGTTCGTCAGTAAACATTTCATTCTATGCCCTAATTTTTTGTCATAATGAATTACCAAGAAATCACGTTTCAACAGCATGGCAATACTGCTTTCTTATTAGCAAAAAAAATATTCTGTGCTCACCATTTATGGCTTTTTAAACATCCGACACACATTAAAGCCTCTGTACTGTGACAACAGCCTGGCAGTATTTGCAGTAATTGCCAACAGAGTTAATTTTGTACAAGTGGAGCTGCATACAAAATCTGTTGATTAGCATAAATTTTTGCACAGGTCTCAAAAATAATAATCACTTCGGCTAGCTTTTAATTTCATTACTTCTTCATTTTAGCTGTAGACATTTTGTCACTTGTAGTTCCATATAGTTACACAGTAGTGTCTTCAGATATCGAACACTTCACAAATTTGCTGACAGGCACAGTCTGGAGCACTTGCACGTACTGCTACTTGAGATTGCTACTTGTTATTGGTTCTTATACTTGTCATATACAGTTGTTAACTAAGTACAGTTTTCTAACAATGTGCCATATGTTATAATCTTATATGCAATTAATGCATGCAGTTTGGGCTATATGGTACAATGAATGGTATTCCATGCTAGAGACAGTCTGGAAGAACAGCATTTTCGACCATCTGGGAGTGTACATGCATCATATGCACGCTTGACCTCTGGGCCAAATGCGCTTTTGAAGAAACTACGCAAACTAGCACTGCTTTTGCACTAAGCCCGGTTTATAGACTGCCTTGAAGTGAAGAAGAGGTGAGATGCATTACAGAAGTTATACTTACAGTTGCATCCCTTTTTTATACCATGTTTTGTGCTAAACACCATCAAGTCATCCTTTGGCTCTGACTGCAGATCCAGCTTGGTCCATATCTGTCGGTGGCCGCATAAGCCACTGCCAAATGCAGTCTCCTAGAACAATCCTACTTTCCTATCTGTGGCGAGCTATATATATCGCATTTTCTTCAGTGAGTAACTATGAATTTCCCCTCTAGGCTGTCCCAGTGGAGTACACAAGGGGTCCACACCAGTGTGAAAATAAACTCCATCCTTGCACGTAGTGCCCCACTGTAGGCATGACCTCCAGGAGGCCATGACTAAGGTTACATAATTAGCCCTGGATGGCCGGGGCCCAGAGTATAACCAGGCGCAGAACCTTACGCTTTCGGTTTATTCATGCATGCATCACGTCAGCCTCTGATCCTGATAAGCACTAGATAACTGCATGCACACAGCGGCCATGGAGGACAAAAACACAGGAGGGTACGTCACGTGGAAGCTATTAAGCCTCTGTCGAAAAAAAAGTGAATCTGCCCCTACGTGAAAGCACGTGGCACGTTTTACTTGCCAGGGCCGAGTCTTGGCCATCATGTGGGGCCAACTTAGGCGCTGCCAGAGAGGGGCTCCCAGGGGGTGGCCTAGGCCACCAGGCCACCACTTAAGCCTAGATGCGCGCCGCGCCGGCGCTGCCGCTCGCACATCAGCCACATCGGTAGTCACTTGCCCTACTTCCCGGCTCTTTACAAATTACAACGATTGCAATGAGGCACCTAGGGCCTAGCTAGGCCACCAGGCCACCTCACCAGTTTAGCAAAGACGCGCGCCACGACGGCGCCGCCGCTCGCATATCGGCCACATCGGTAGACACTTCGCCTGCTTCCCGGGTCTTTACAAATTGCGAGGATTCCACCCGTTTGATCTATCCCGACATGAAAACTCGGATCACGGCCACGATGGCGCTGTCACAGCACTCATTCACTTCTCGACGGTCGAACGCTCGACCGCACGAAAGACGGCAGCAGTTCGCGGAAACTTACCGGCGTATCGAATGAGAAGACGCACTCATCCTTGTGAATTTTATCTGAACCTCCAGGTATTACGATTTTGTCAACATGCGGTGCGAGCTTCTCATAAAAATCATTCATTCTGGTGATGCGGCACCGGACGACAGGAGAATTGTAACCCAGACCCCGTGCGCACGTTCGAAGCATGCGCGTTCGTCGCGAGCTGAAGAAACGCGTTCGACCTTGTCTTCCACCCGTGTTACAGTCCGCTAAAATCTTGCCTCTGATTAATTTATTAGCGTAACCTTTTAACTATTCTACCGCAATTTATCCGCGTATACGACTTCCATGACTCCACCAAGCTTCACGGGTGGCGTTATGCGATTGAAACGATCGCATATAGGCTTTCGCCAAGGAGAAAGAAATGTTTTCTTTCCTTCGATCGTATGACTCGCCGTGCTCGCGGCCCATAAGCACAGTGATCAATGAAAGGCGGTGCTAGCCAAAGAGGTGAAATATTTTTACCTCCTTGGTACTGCCAGTGACCTACTTGTCATTATTAGTACCATTATGGCACAGTTAGCGCAATATGTATTTTAGGGGAATCCCAAAAGATGGAGATTTCAACGAGGAAGTAATTAAGCCATCCATATGTATGTATTATGTTTGATATATATGCAAAAATAATACACCATTTGCATAAATGCTAATTTTTTTTCTGCATGTGAAACCCTGCACTATTAGTATTGCCACATTGCGAATTCCCAGAACCTTCAGGGCTTACCGTAACTAAATAATAGCACATCAATCACCACAAGAAATTTCATGAAAGCCCAAGAATATATATATGCACAATTCAACACAACCCGAGGAGACAATATGCCACTGGACAGAGCCATCCGTGGTGTTCCCCGAGGGTCCATGAACTTAGAGGTGTGCAGCAATAGTTTCACTACTGAAATCCTTACAGGGCAATGGCCTTCTTGGGCAGTTGCAGCAGCTACGTTTTGTTTAGACCAGGGGTTTTCAAAGTGGGTTTCGCAGAACCCTGGGATTCTTTCGGAGTGCTTTTTGGGGTTCCCCGAGCACCTAAACCTACGCATGCCTCAACCCTCACCTTTCCTTTACCTATGTCACTGAGGGACTAATAACACCAACTGCTCTCTGTAGAGTGCTTCCTGTTATACATGGCGTTGCTTATTATTAACAGAATTTGGGCATTTCTTGAGGTGCTGTATGTCTGTGTGCTGCTTTCTGCATGTTTGTCAGGCTGTAAGGGATGGAAGCCAAAAAATCCAGGGTTCTTGAGCACCTTTTGAAAGCCTTCGGGGTTCCCCAAGGCTAATAAGATTGAGAACACCTCGGTTAGACTATGCAACACAGGCAGAGCAATTGTCAACAAATTCAATTTGCTGACCTTGCTTGACACTTAATGCTACTACCAGCACCAGCACAATCCAAAAATTGTCAATGTGACGGACTGAATGGTGACTGACAGTACATCCATTATGCATTATCTCAAGTCCAGAATCTTCACTCTGGAAACCACAAAAATTCGTTATCACAGAGTCCAGGTTCCAACACCTACACTCATCTTGTGCACAGAGATCCCATCTTGCAGTCTGCGTTGATTACAACAGACTTCGAGCTGATAATTGCCTGCTTCATCTTGTAGAGGTAGAAAAAATCACTCTTGTCAAAAACCGACCTAGCCAAATAAACTTCTTGGCCGGTTGTCAGTAAGTTGTGATGAACAACCTCCCTAAAGGGCCGTAGAAAAGGGTATTTGAGCTTGGTTTTAAAATGCTTGCATTATGTAGAGTACAGGCCACCGAGCATTCAGGCGATGCAGGAGACCTCAAAAGCGGGCAGGAAATTTAAAATACATTTTTAAAAATGCCCGCTTTCACACGAAACCTAGCATACGATGTCACATCGCGCAGGTGACGTCAGCAGCCGGGGGTTATCATTGGTTCGCCGTGTTAAATTCTTTCAGACGTCACGTAGCTCCCATTGCCACGTCCATTCCATGTGCATCAGCAGCAGGCGGAGGTAGGGGAGAAGCCAAGTGGGTGGAGCCGGCGCAGGAGTGCTGCTGTTTTGGCGTGTGAAAATTGTTTAGGGGAGAGGGAAAAGCGCGAAGACGCGGAAGTTAAAATTTTTCAGCATATAACACAGCTTCCACAAGACATACCAAAAATTCTTGCTGGAGGAGGATATTTATGAAGCGGCGTCCTTTATACATACCGCAACTTTACTGAGAGCCCCCTTCTGAGGCCCTTTAAGTTGTGAACCGTACCCAAATAAGGAGGTAAGCACTTGATGGATTTATTATTTTATTAAACAACAAATATTTGTCTCAGTCAAAACAAAAGCAACCTAAGTTCTGCGCAGAGCAAAATACCTGCAACCATGCCCCACTCCGTAGCTCATGCATGCTTTCAGAATCGGGGGAAAGAAAATGGGTTGCAAAATACATACATTGCAACAAATGCAAACCAAACATTTTTTCCATATGCATGCCAGTACGAGTAGAGACAAGAATTATAGTCAGCAAAGACTGAGCTTTAAATGCTACTGCCTGAACAGGTTAGTCAACAAAACACTTTCATGCAAGCTGAGAGAAAAAAAATTAAAATATCCATCATTGATTCCTCAAATTCTATTCATGCATTTCATCATCATGTCTATTATCAACAGATCACAACAAGGCCATGCAATGCAAAAAGAAATAAAACAAAATTTAGGGTTGAACACCATGCATACTTCCCAATATCCTAACAAAAAAGAATGGAAAAACAAAGACAAGAGAAACAAAAGTCTCTGCCACCGGATTCAACAAACAACTAAGCGCCTGTGTCAAATTATGCTCCCATCCTCTACTGGTCATATTGGAGGTACTGTTGGGAAAACGTCTCAAGTTCACTCATCAGGTAACCAGCCTTGTTTCTGAAAGAGAATAAAAGAAAACAAGGAATTGAGGATTGATCAGAGAAAGTGATCACCACATATGCTCGCAGGGTATGAAACCCAATCAAATAATACTTGTCTAAAGTTTCAGCACACCAGCCTGACAAACAGTACCTTAGAGTTCTGGCGTTGGTAGTGGCCTCCTCCATCTTGGCCATCTCCTTGTCCAGCTTTTTGATGTCTGAATCCATTTCATTCACCACTTCGTCTACCACATGGCCCAAGCGAGCAAATGTGCTCGACAGCTCTCTGGAAATACAAAACAAGTTTAGTCACAAGTATTAACTCATAAGCAAAGCTGACACACAAAACTTTAAAACCACAAATATACAGCAAAATCTCAATAATTAGAGGTCGGTTAATTAGAGGCAGCAGCCTGCCCCAGCTTGGCCTATTTAAAAATCTGGGGTGCTATACATTAATTGCTGAGTTCGTACTAGAGGCGGCTGAACAACACTTTGCACTTACCCTTTTTGTTTTGGTTCATTTTCATGAAATTCAAAAATCCGCTTAATTCGAATATTTGATGTGCTTCGGCGAGCTTTGAAATCAAGGGGTTCTATTGTATTTCGTAGCATGCTGCGTAGTGAAGTAAAGGAGAAAAGAACCCAAATGAAGCCAAACTGCAAGGCAGAGGCCACACCCATATCTCTCCAATTAACCCTGTCCAGCACCAGCTGGGGCCACCCTATCCCCGCAAACTTCTTTATCTTATCCGCCAACCTAACTTAAAAAGAAAGGCTACTAAAAGCTAAAAGGGGTGTGCAAATATTTGAAATTTCAAATACAAATCAAATATGTTAATTATTCGGTTCATATCCGATTTGAGAAACTGATATTCGAGGACTCTCAAAATCCGAAAATTTCCAAATATACGGCAGCGATCAAAAACCGCGCTGACATTTATAAACCTCACCATGACAAAACCAAACATCAGGTTTAAAGTGGCTGGAAAAGAGTGCAAAGGCGTCTTCATTTTCTTCTTCGTCATTTATCGCATGGATCACATTCGGAGGACGCTGCTAGGCTTGGACCTCATGCGAAATTCCGCAAATGAGCTTTCCCACATATAACACATGATGAGAACAAGATGACTGATCACCTGCTTTGAACAACCACAACGCGTCTTTTTTTGTTTGATCCTTCCATAATGTGTTACACACATAACACCCACACCCATGGCACTGATTCTGCTGCCTTCACAACTCTTCTAGCGTAAGTTCAGCCACCATGTTTAGCTCAACTATGATATGCAGGAAAGCCCCCTTGCAGAATTCGCGGGGGGCGGGTCTGCACGATGGCAGAGTCGAGGTGTCACCAGTATTGCAAACGAATGCGTAAAAATACTGATGTTGCATGGTGCATTGTAATCTGTGCACCTCTGACCTGCGTGCAATAGCAGCCGTGACAACAGGAAGGCCCCTGTTCGTAGGCCAAAAAATAGCACGGACACATAGTTTAATTGTTCCTGCGCTTTACCACCAGACCGCAGCAACAGTGGTATCGGCCATGCATTTGCTGGCCGTACGAACATAGTTGCGTGCCGTGCCGGTTTCAGACACCGACTGGCACATCGCTGGTCATATCTTTTTTTTATAAGCAGTCTTGCCGTTCTGACGAAAATGTGCGCTCCTCTCGTTTACATGCGTGTTGCTCTTCCGGGACACCGAAATTGCTTGCTTGAGGCATTTAATAACTTGACCTTCGGATAATTGGGGCACTCCTCCTGGTCCCATGAAGTCCCATTTAATAAGGTTTTACTAACATAATGTTACTTTTAGATGCCAGCCATATGCCATTCATGGAGTTATCTTACTTATTTTGCACGACCACAGTACAGGATGCATACAGTCACGCAGTGTAATCAAACAGTGTACATATCAATACACGCTTTAATTTTTGTATGTGTACAGTCAATCTACACTTGTTTGTTACGTTTGTTAAGACTATACTATTAAAAAAAATTCAAGGACGACAACATCTGCCTTCTTATCTCTTTTGAAATTTTTTTTTCACACTGAACACATACTGAACATTCTATATGATATTCAAAGGCGTTTTTTCTTCCTGTTTGTATTTGATTTGTATCACAAAATTTCAATACTCACACATCCGCATTACTTACACTAGAAACAAAGCCCTTTAGAAGCAGAAGAAAGCAGAACTAACGTATCTGTTGTATGCAAATATTGCACACATCATCATAATCATTATTATTACACATTTAAGACCTTCTCATAGGGGTGTGCGAATATTTGGAAATATGAAATATCCTCTCATTCGATTATTTGACCAAACCAAATAGTGCGTACTAAAAATCATTTGAAACGAATTGAATATGTCCTCAAGTTTTTGAATACTTTTCAAATAATTGGCGCGAAATTTGAATAAGGCCTGTTGTACTTTTCTTTCACGACTATTCCAAAAACAGGGGCCATATATGCCAGGTACCATGCTGCCGCAATCAGTACACGTGGGATAGAGGGTTCAGCGCCGTGGTGCTGTCCATTCATGCAGATGTCTTCACAATCCCTGTATGCGCCCTCAGAGATTGGATGATGAGGCAGGGCCAGGCAAGTTCAGCAAACCCAGCCTTTATGCCTGACCACGGAGGCCATGCCTCACACGTAGCTCTCGCCCATCTCATGCACTGAGGTGGCGCTAGTTTACTATCTTTCGTTATCAAGAGCAAAAGGCACTTTTCCATTGAGCATAATATGACAATGATAAAGTTAATACGGACTTCATGTTCGACCCTCCAAATGGAGATCAATGTTGCATATTTTAACAGGTACAGCTATAACAACGAAAGCAACATTTTACTGTTTCTCACAATTTCTCATTGAATATTTGCACTGGTAGCAAATATTCATAAAAATATTCTATTCGTATTCAACTGGTTTTTAACTAAACTATTCCTACTTGATTCGGCAGCAAAGCTACACTATTAATATTCGACTCAGTTTGGAAAAAGTACTATTCGCACACTCCTGCCTTCTGGGCATCATCATAAGGAGGGCAGTGGGAACTATGCAGCATGGGTGCATTCAGACAACATAATTATGTTCTGGGGAAAAAAATGCAGTTTGACTGTAAGCTTACATTACAAGGGGGCCTAATATAAATGCTCTCATGAAGCACTGAAGGCTGCTCAACAAACTCTGCAAGCAGAGAGACTCTTCGACTCACCACAGTTCAGATAAAGAAAAAGGGTTCTTCCTTCTAGTGCCTGGTATCTAAATCTCCTCACTGGGGGAGTGATAATGGCATAGCACACTGCTGCTGAAATGCAACAAGATGACTAGCATAACAAACCAGGAATGGTAGCTTAGGCTATAAGTGCAATCAGCACCACCCCTTCTACACTCCTTCATGACACGTGAAGGCAACGCAACAGATGAGCAAAGCCACCCCAAAATGGCGCTCCCGACTTCATCCCTTAAATATTGGTTCTGCTGTACTACAAGTTCCGCCACAAGCCTGCAAATGCTGCTACATTTCAACAAGAATCACGACAGTGATTTCAGTCGCAGCTTTTTCTTCTAGCACATCAACAGCGCTTGAATGGTTTGAGCCTTGGTGCTAGCAAAATGCTGGAATTCCTCATACAAATTTTGAGCTGCTTCAAATCGTTCATAAGAGAGGCTTCCACATCCAAATGTATCTAGAGCATGCTTAAAAGGTATTCAGTTTTAGAAACAGTTCGAGAAACTTTCAAGATGTTTTCCAAATGATGCTTCGCATGCTTACGAGTGGCATGCATTTTGCTGTGGTTGCTGACGCAGTTGCACGGCTGCAACGCAGTAAGTGCACACAACTAAATGCGCAAAAGCGGAACTACACTGTGGGACACACCGCATGGACAACGTTGCTGTATGAGATATAGCTGCATAGACTGGCTTCAAAGTTTTTGCTTCGGTCATCCACTTTATTCCTTGTCCATTAAGGCTTAAAAAATGTAGTTTCTAGCATGATAAAACCTTAGGAGAATGAAACAAGTTGCTGCGAAAACACTGCAAAAGCACAAGCACGCCCCCATTTCAACTGCTCCGATACGTGCAAGTTCTGTTTCCATACAAAGCCAAAGGAACAGTGGCATCTATTTGCTTTTTTGGCAGCTTTGTTCACTGCCTGTCCCTGATCCCTGACTGCAAACTGGAATGACCCAATGACCTAATCCACAAGTGGGGGTGGCCATGGTGCTATGGCTCTCGATGGCCTTCAACACATTTGTTTTGGTGAGTCCAATCAGGCTGACATAGAGATGCAAGGTCTAACTCTACTGTGAAAGTTCTGCTGCGTGACAAATGCACAAATTCGCATATCAAACTAGTGAGTGCTGTTCAGTAATGCCATAATGTCTGTCCTACTGCAAAAGTGCGCTGAAAATAAAAGCAAACAGCCCATACATCAGGTGCAATGCTGTGAAACGTGCGGAAGTAGTCCGCACGGAAAAATAAAAGGAGATCTCTCGCCGATTGGTCTAAGGCACGAGAAAGCGACAGTGTGTCACCAGCAATAAGAGTGCATTTAATCAAGCTGACGACAAATGTGTCATTAATAGTAAGCCTGCAGGTAAAGCATTTACTATGTTTCGCTCATCACAAGGAGCGCACTACTTTTTGGTCGCGGATGCAGACAGCGCAAACAAGAGCACTAGCTTTGACAGCGTTGCACCTGATGTAAGAAACTGAGTATATACTTCTTTTGGACCTATCTGAAATATATCAAGAGCTTGAACTACAGCATCAGCACAGTCCAAAACCACAAAGAGCGATATTTTCTTCCAATGCTCTGAACACTGAGGACAACTCCATCCAATTATTGTTCTTAGTAAAAATTGGATATCTCGCTCTTTCTGGCTATGGCAATGATTGTCTGGCAACAAAAGATGAATTTATTCTGCAGAAAATTGCATTTAAAAAATATTCCCTCCACTTGATTCAAATTCATGACATTAACACCGATAAGGACTCTGTGATCGTCATTCTAAAGTTAACGGTGGTTAGACAGGCCTCTGTGATCTGCGCAAGAAAATACTGTCGATGCATGGTGTCCTTGCGAAATCGGCTGATGACAACAATGCCAGCATTTAATTTTGTGGCCTTTTCTAGCTTATACGTAAATGGTCCGTTTTCGGTGAAAGTAGTCTTTGTCACCAAACGCAGTAACCTATTGATACGGGCCAATTACCGTTTGTCCTCAGTGGTCGCTTTACAGAGCAAACATTTTCAAGCAACACACCTCTATTTTTTCATCCTTGTTTGGAAAGAATACTCCTTTAATCTCCTTTACAAAGAAAGCTACTGGTTTACCTCTTAGGTGAGTATTGCTCAAAGTTCAAAGCCGAGAGCACAGAAAAGTTGATGACCCTCAGGGTGCTGACAAAATTTTGAGTTCTGCTGCTTCGTAGTCAGTTCGGCAATGTTTGCACAACCCCAGCTCTAAGCCTTTCACATTTACAACTCGACATAACAAAGCGCAAAGACAAAACGCCAAAGAAAGCTGACAGTATGCATGGCCACTCACTGCTGGACTTGGTGAGAGCAGTTGGCGCTTGTGAGGTCAACAATGAGGCGCAGCTTGCGGGTGGCGTGCTGCACATACTGACGCTTGAAGCAGCGCTCCTTTGCACGGTTCGTCCAAGTCAGCCGCTCGAAGAGGCACAGTGCCCCGTACGTGCCCACGGCCACGGCGATCACCTTCCAGCCAATGGCCCGCACCATCTGCACAAGAAACCAAAAGGCTTGGAACAGGTCCCTTTCAGGAGATGGCAATAAGGTCAGTGACTGCATAGAACTGCTAGCATGCTCTATTTGTACACACACTCAGGTGTGGAACACTGCGAAACTAGACAACTAGTTACATGATTTGTGGGGATTTTAATGTGTAGGTGTGTGGCTAGTTTTGTAGTGCAGAGATGTTAACTGCCAAGCTTTCAAGCTCTTTACAAGTTAATGTCTAAACACTAGAAGTGGAGTAGATCAAAAGGAATCAATACTGCATGAAAAAGGGGAGAACTGCGAAGCAAGGAAATCATTAACGCTAGAGTTACAGCCATCTAAATCAAGCAATTTCACCATGATTCTGTCAGCCGTACCCTCTCCACGGCTGCTTCTGTGCAATGCAGCTTTTCTGAGCTCTGCTGCTTTCTGCTGCTTTCAAGTGCTCTGACATGCACAATTTGTCATTTGCTGCACAGACACCTCAAATGCACCCCGCCACTGGTGACCTCAGGAAGAAGTAGATGCAAACACGTACACATCCTCCGACAGTGAGTACACCCAAGGCAGTTTGGGGTGTAGGTGAGACCACTGCCAACTTGTGCACGATTCCCAGGTAGTCTGGGGGAGCTGCTGCGAACACTTTGATCTCGTTGCTCGGTGTCTGTGGTGTGCTTAACTGTGGCCTTGGAACCTGCACATAGAAGACAGCATAGAACTCAACTTCTGTGGTAACACAGAGGTAATAAAACAAGCTCCTCTGGACACATTTTCTCATCAGATGCAAGGATTTCTACTTGGCGAACATGAGCACACTTGTCACCTGCTGCTCCAGATAGCATACCTGAGATACAGGATATTGTGTTTTCTGCTGCTGCAATCAAAGATTGTTAATTCTGCAACATTAATTTAGAAATGCGAATAACTGACAGCCGTCAAAGCCTTGAACGAGCAGTGAACACCCATATAAGTCTATGAACTAATTTGGATGCTGCGGGTCTTGCATCAGTTAATTTGTATGCGCTCCCGGGGGAACGCTGCTTTGAGCGATGGCTGGAATGGCAAGCAACCATCAAAACGGCCTTTCTCAAGCCTAAATTGCAAGGTGCAGTGTTTCCCGCGCACCTACTACATGCACACAATGGCAGACGTGATGACAATCGGAAGGCCCTGGTTTCATGGCTACAAGGAACGACTACAGCTCAGTGACAAATGAACAAACACAAGTGCTGACTTATGTTGTCCACTTTTTTTTCGTTGCGCTGCCGCCATTCCTTGTAGCCATGAACAAACTAGCCTGGATCACCACTTTGCATCGGTTTCACTCTTCGGAGCCTTGCACCAGCCCATGGCGATAGTGGCTACCACCTATGCACTGGCCAGTCGACCAAGCCCAGATGTGGGCCTATCTGAATGCTGACTGGCACATCACTGGTATATCTTCTTTCCATTTGTTGTCCCCTTGCCCAGGTACCAATGCGCATCTCCCTTGCTTCTGTCTGCAGCATTTTTCTGTTCACTGAGCGCACCGAAACTGCACTCGTCAAGGTGTTCGCTTATCAGTACTGTTCGATGTTTGCGCAATGAAGCCTCCTCACACACGATGCTGCCACACATAAAGAGACTCCACTGCTACCATGCCGCACTGTAAATTTATGATTCTTCAGGGGCCTTTACCACTTTGCAGGCATTAAGTTTCAACATTCCCAGCAGTACAAATGCAATAAGCCATTGATGGAAGTGTGAAAAAAGTTGTTGCTGCGCAATTCTCATCTAAAAGTGGTCGACCATGCCCAGTCTTTCATCAAATAATTTTAGGGTGACGAGAACCGTTTTCGGCAGTTTTTTTCTGGAGTCATTCAATCATTCGAACTTTGGATAATTCACATGTTTTTCTTGGTTCCTTAAAAATCAAATTAACGAGCTTTTACTGTAACATTAGCTTTGTGCAGTATGAACCAGATGATAAACAGCTGTACATCCCAGATGAGCCAACAATTATTGCAGATGTCACCTTGCCAATGTAGAGAAAAATTTTCTGTGATATCACAGAACATAAAAATATGCACTCTTCACACAGTAAGCTTTTCGCTTTATCAAGGTGATTAAAACTAGCAGTTACATTCATGGTATTCCAGCGCAACGGCACATAGCCAAAGAAAGAAAGACGGAAAAGAAGGACGAACACAACGCTGTGTTCGTCCTTCTTCTTTTCCGTCTTCCTTTCTTTGGCTATGTGCCGTTGCGCTGGAATACCATGAATGTGACTCAAGAATACCAACTAGCCCAAGAACTGACTTTACTGAAAACTAGTAGTGTGTATATAAGAAAGATGTGGTGTCTTTAAAGCTTTTGAAACCTTTCCGAACCATTACACTACAACTGAAAAAATTTTACGCACAACATTGGGGCAATTAAAATTTCATTATGTATATAAATGGTGTAGACATATATGCAATGTCTTTTTATCTTATCTTACAATCGCTCAGGGTCTTATCATGGAAGATACGCCACTATGTGCAGCCCAATGACTGACATTACGGCCAATTCCCAACAGCAATATCTTTTGATTGACTTGTTTTGGTGCACAACCTCAAAACAGCCATGTGCGTCAGTATAAGAACATTGTTTAGTATAAGGACATTGTCAGTATAAGAACATTGTTTAGAGCTCAGAACCTTCAAAGCAGCCACGGTCACTGAGTGAGACTCATGATCCCTGAAAATAAAGGTCCGAACCTCTTAATTTACTACTGAGTGTTCTAGGTAGTTCACTAAGTGCACTAGGAAACGACAGAAATGAAATTAAGCAAGTGACGTTGGGGTCAGTAACAAAGTGATGGCCAAGCTCACATACCGAGTTTAAATAGCTGCTACCGACAGCAGGGTCGGCCTTGCGGTACTGTGTGAAAAACTTTATCATGTTGACCAGCCCAAAAGAGAAGTGGAAACTCAGGTCCTCCTGGAAGTCACAGCAGAGGCTCTCGCAGTTCAGCCGGTACAGGACCTCAAAGTTGTGCCGTGGCAGAACATTGAGCATTTGTGGCTGCTGCTCTGACGGTATCAGCGATGACATACGACCTGGCATCCAAAGAAATGACAAAGGGCATATTACATTGCAGGTCTTCCTAGTACAGGTGTGGTACATAAGTAAACGGAGTACGTTGTACGATCCCAAGTGCAATCACACCTGTCACAGCAGTAATTAAGAAACATTTGGTCCTTTCAAGGAATCGTACTAGCAATCACTACCAGCCTGTAGATGTCTTATCTCCCAGTCTTTAGTAGGCAACGCAAAAATTTGATCAGAAATCCTAGCATGATTGTTTACTTCTGTAATCAACTTTACGTCACTAATGCATGAGTGAAAGGAATAGAAAGTTCTCAATAGCAGCACAGGTGTACAATTTATTGAACAGGTTTTTGCTGTGCTCTGCAACAAAACTAGCAGCGCCTTTATGAGAGTGAAATCAACAAAAAAATCGGAAAAGGGCACACTAAAGTGTTGGCCAAAGAATGATAAAACCACACAGCTTTCACAAATGGCAAGGAGGAGGAGAAGGAGGAAAGGCAGGGAGGTTAACCAGAAGAATTACCCTGCACCGGGGGGAAGGGATGAGGGGATAAAAAGATGAAGCGGAAAAGAGGGTAACAGGAAAACAAAGTCGGTATGCAAAGCGGGCAAAATCACAGCCTATCGTACAGGCCAGAAGTTCTCAAGAAGCAGAGCAGCGCCTGGGAGGCCTTCACTGCCGCTGACTGCCGTGGCCAGTGGCCGAGAATCTTCATTTCCATCAGTGGTTGTGGATCTAGATGCTCCAGCGCATGGCAGAGAGACTGCCTTTTAAGGCAATAGCCTTTAATGACTCATACTCTCGGTGACCGTCCGTCCGTCCATTACATCGGCACCTAGGTCACGTGAACTTGTGATGCCACGTGAACTTGTGATGTCACGTGATATTAAGGTCACGTGACCTATGATTTGGGTATAAATTGAAAATTAGTGCAATGAGTCGCAAACGGCTTTCGCCTTCCCGCAGTTAAGAGATATCCAAGTGCCTCCAACGAATTTTTGGCACTGTATGCAGGGCATTCACACAGAATGTGGGCTACAGTCTTGTTGCACCCGCAGATGAATTACAAATAAGTAATGGTTGGTGAAAACTATATGAAGCCACAGGCGACATAGCAAAGTTTCTTCATATCATGACAGGCCGGGTGGGAGTCGGCGGGGAGGAACACATACGACAACACACAGGCAACTTCACTGAATTAATTCTCAGGCAAGAGCTCACCACTCATTCATCGCCTGAAAACGCAGCTACCCTCAATGCTTTTCTGCAAGGTCAGCTTTTGCTGTGGGCCTGTCCACAACCAGAATTTTCAGCAATTTTAAACTCCCCCCATCCACCAATTGGATAAGCCACAAAGTTGCAAGCCAGAAAATTCTTGGGGCACTGCCACAAGGCGCGCAGCCAAACTAGGACATGGCACCCACCGATCATCTCCTTTTGGGCACTCTCGACAGACATCTGCAGGGTGTTGGAGAGGCGTGCACGCAGATTGCAGCCGAGCCCGCGCTCGACGTAGGCGTGCAGCTCGCGCTTATAGACACCCAGCACCAGTGGGTCGGGGTGGAAGGGCCGCTCGAACTCGCCCACCAGCAGCTCCAGCCGGCGGATCTCCTCGCTCAGGGCACCGGCCACTTGCTGCTCCACCTGCTCCACCAGCTGGCCAATGCGCTGCTTCGCCTCTTCCGTCAGAAGCTGCAGCTGCTGCTGCGTGAACTGCAGCCGCTCCCACTGCTCCCGCCGCTGGTTTTGCTTCTCTGACCTGGCAAGCATAGCCGACAGAAAAAGCAAATTTTTGCATCAGTGTGCTGAGCACAGTTGCTGTGACCACTCTGGGGACACCAAGGGCAACTCTATTCCATTTCTGCTCTTGCTAAAAATGTATTCTGCAGCTCTCTGTGGCTATATTGCTGCATATTTGGCAGCAAAAGACGCATTTATAGCCCCCCAAAAATTGGTCATTTTTCTTTCGCCACTATTTGACTGAAACTCGCTATTGACATCAGGACCGAAAGAACTCGGTTTTCATTGAAAGTAGCCTCTCTGTCATTAGAATGACATACAGTAATGATGAGCACAAAATTGCCTTCTCACTTGAGCAACGACGCCTGCTCGTACACTCTGTCCATGATGGCTCGGAGCTCATTTGTGATCTTCTGTCCCCGCTGTGTGTGCTGCTCGAACTTAGTCTTTACTGCAGACTTTGAGAGGCACTCCTAGAAAGAGCAAAACAGCAACAGCCTTTGGCGACACCTGCAATAAATCCGCCAAGTCTTCCCACTGACTCAAGAGCAAACAACAAAGCATGAGCCCCTTACCTCAAATTTCCTCTCGAAGTCTTGAAATTCAAAATACCTTCCTTGGAAACCTTCGGCTAGCCCCACACCCGCTGCAAGAGCAAGACAACAAAGGTATGATAGCACTCCTGATAGGATTTTGGGGCACTAAAACATGCCTAGTGTAGAGGCAGGTTCTTAGAAATGGTATCTTCTGGCCCCTTATTGCAGCTGCAAATCCTTAGACCACCTCATGGCTCTGCAAAGTACAGCCTCTGTCGAAGGAAAAAAGAGCCAAGGAGTTTGCTTCTGAGCCCTGTAGCTACACCTCTGCACTATAGGGGCGCTTGTAAGTCCTAATTTTTGGAGGGGCAAAGATAAGAGCTCCTTATACCTTCAATTTGGAACACTGGCGATGAATGCCTAGCCACACAGCATGGCCCAGAGTAAGCTTCTTGGTCTCTATACTTTTGATAGAGGCTGCAGGTGCTTATGCGTATCCATGGCTTCACCATTTTACAAGCTTGAGCGAATGCAAGTGAGTGAAACTACTTGGCATTTATGCAGAGTGTGGCACTGATGTGTGTGATTATGGTGGCAGCAGCTTATAACAAATGAATGAGCGGGTCACATGGGAGTTATGCATGAAAGCTATCGTAGTCTGGCTGCCACTAGTGGAATTTGTGCTTTCAGTAAGGAAACCCTGCTACCAATGCATTCCTGGACATCAATCTCCTTTCCAGAGGTCACTGGTGGCAAGTCTTGAAATCGCGACAGAAGCGATATTTGTCGTGTGTGGCTGCGACGTAAGAAGCTTTGTCGGTTGAAATGCATTGGCCTAATATTAGTGCAGCATATTCAGAGTGTGAAAGCGATCTCTAAATGCTGTGCTAATGGAAGCTCAGCATTGCATTTTACTACCACCCTGATACCTGCAATGTTTCACCTTTGAACTGTTTCCCTCTGGATTAGAAGAAACCAGTATTTTAATTTCTGCTCGTGGTTGTTAGCAGTTTAGAAAGTCCACAGCTTTAGAGCCCACATATAGGTAAATGGAAGACATGGCCTTTCCAATGAATCTCTTTCAGCACACTCAGAAAATCTGCTGTAAATGACTCAAATTGCCTGACCAGTTACGTGCAAAGAAAAGGAGTTGAAAACAGACCAAAATGAGAGCAA
>NC_135498.1:23506080-23517277 GCF_052857255.1 Amblyomma americanum
CAGGGACTCTTGGCCAGTTTCGCATACGGTAGTGCCTCTTCAATTCTTCTGGCTAGCAGGAGACTTCCCTCCCATCATGCCAATATTTCGCCTGCCCCCTATCCATGCCTATGCGAGAGCGCCCGTACTCGGCAATAATGGAAAGTACCACAATGCCTTCATTAGTACTAAAAGAGTGCTTCTTATAATTGAAACAATCATGAGTGGGAACAATTGGAGAGCAACGCTGAAACACTTACCGTGACCATCAGGGTTGACTCTGCATTGGCCACAAGCACAAACACATCAGCATCAAGGCAGTGCTTGTCAATCCACAAATCAAGATTTGGGGACACATCGATGCCAGGGCTGAAAATATACAGCTCGAAATTAATATTTCCAGATCAAAAAAAAAAAAGGAGAAGCATTCTGCATCTACTGCTGCCACTGTGTTTACAATTGCAACTTTGACTACCAAAACATTGCTGACAAAGACTGGCATACACGATAGCTGGAAGCTAGTTTTAACAGATTCATAGCTTGAGTAGATGAACCGCACAAAAACACAGCACACAGGAAAAGTGCCTGTCTCGTGTCTTTATTTTCCTGTGTGCTGTGTTTTTGTGCGCTTCATCTATTCAAGCTATGAACCAACTTGCCCAAGAACGTGTTTTACTGAAATTAACAGATTCAGCCTTAGAATTAACGCCTGCACATGGTTTTTTTACTTTCCTGCCTGTCAAGAATACCTGGCTGGAGCCCAGGCAGAAGCGCCAAGAGCTCGTTTAACAAACGCATTCAATTCATAATTTAGCCAATGTCCGCTAGTTTCTGAACAAACAGTTGCAAAGTAACCTTGATTGTTTGGCAGAAAGTATGGAACATTATTGTTCATTTAACACTGAAATTTCATCCTAGATATCATATACGTAACTATTTTAAATTATTAAAATTATGCAGGTTCTTTGCCACCAATGCTTATTTCAGCTTTCCAAGTTTCTGTGCGAAGTGCTAACAGTTAACAAATAAGAGGCAAAAAGTAACACCAAAAAAACTCTAAGCTTACAACAATACAACATTTGAAGAAACACTTATGTATGTTATGACAAGAGAGAAACATTCCTACAAGAAAAAAAGGGATCTCAAAATGTTGTTACGTGATGGCAAGCCGATGAAAACAAAACAACGTGACGGATAGAGACGGCATGACTTCATAGCTCTGGGACTAGTGCAAGCGCTCCTGCCCGCGCCACTGCCCGCTTCATCTTCTTCTAGTCCGTGACAATATATTGACAAATAACACCACAGAGCACATAAGATATATGGAAAGCCATGAGCACTCCTTGCAGTAGCATGATCAAGTTGACGTGATTCTGGCCATGTACTTCACCGAGAACATTTACCTCCCTTACAGGTTACCAACAACTTTCTAAAAATCAGCACCTTATTCAGCTCAGCCGAGCAGAGCATAAAACCAGGAACGGCTTCTTTATAACTGCTGCTGCATCAGGTGACATCCTTTTATATGGTTATATCAAGGTAGAAGGTGAGTCGAAAGATGAAACATGGATTATACACCCGCATATCCGCTCAGTATGAAAAAAACATTTCTATACGAGTGACGATTCATGTTTGTCAAATGTCACCATGGCTTCTTGAGAAAAGCTACCTTACATAAGAATACAGGGACAAAGATAATTACCAATGTATGACCAATAATGACGCATAGGAGAGATTTGAAGAGATACTCAGCAGCAGAAAAACACAAAGCTATCACGCTCAGCATGCTACATTATGCGAAGCAACAGCTTGCATGCAAATGCTCACCTGTCGACCAGAACTACATCGTCCCGCAGAAGACTGCACCTGTCCTTCGGCCAGAAGACTCTCACCAGTGTGCTCTCACCAAGTGACTCTGAGTTTAGGGCATTGGCAAGTTGCAGCACAGACTAAAAGGGCAAGGAAGAGATGTAAGTCACAAAAAAATATAACATTACAATGTTCAAAAAGGGCAGGCAACAATGAGTAGCAGATGCATAGACTGCATTTTCAAGTACTACATGAAAAGCAATTTTCATTCATGTAAAATTTATCCACTCAGAGAAAAAAACAGAAAAGATAGAGAGAATGGTAATCGCACCTCAACATTTTTTGGCTCATTTGAGTCTTCAGTGAGCAGATATGCTTCGGAGCTGTCTGACCCTTCAACCTGAAGGAAGCAGTTCGTGGTGTGACCCAAACCACTCGGCAAAATCTTGTCCTGCAGCATGGAATTAATCACTGTGCTTTTCCCATTGCTAGTCCTAAAGGAATGACAAAATACAGAGTCTTTGTTAGGATAGAAGCAATATTCACTCCCTTTGACCAGTTACAATCGTAAGTGGTCCTCTTTAAAAACATACTGTGCCTCAAGGAATCCCCCCCCCCCCCCCCCCCCCCCGCAAAAAAAAAAGCCGAAATCCACACTGCCCGAAAATGTAAATATGACCTCGCCCTGCCATCTGCAAATTCTCCTGGTTAGCTGAATTGATAGGGTGGCTGCCATAACCTAAGTGGTCATGGGCGTCCGGAAGGGGGGCAAGAGGGCACGGCTGCCTCCCCCTCAAATTTCGGATATTTTTATGAACTAGCAGAAAACAACTACACAGGTTGATTAGCACGCTTAGGTCCCTCATATCCGTATGAAACGCCTTTCAGGACTGCGAGCCAATTTTGCACGTTACGCACTACAATTCAGACATTGCTGCTTAAGAAAGCCGCCATCCAGTTTTGTCCACAGAAAAGTCATGACATCGTGGGAACCAATTATGCAATTGTATGTTAACAGAATTCTATTGCTGTCACATATACAGTCAAACCCACTTATAGCGATACCAATTAGAGCAATATATCGGATATAACAATGAACAACCGCAGCATCGTCAGCTTCACCGTGTGTTCTATGGTAAAATAAACTACTCACAACAATGCTGTCACAGCACATTACCGGTTATAACAAGTGAATCTGGTCACTGAGAACCGACCTTAAAAGGTACAAAACCATGGAAATGCTACAACAACACCAGCCAAACCAAGCTCAATGCAAAAGTGCACGTTGTTGTGAAAGAGCACAGACCTTCAGTTTCAGGAATTAACCAGTGGACTCTTCCTGCTTTCATCCTGGTGAGTCGCGGGGGACTGCTTCTACGGAAAAAAAGCCTGCTTGCTTTCACCAATGTTCAGGATTCCTACTTCTGCAGAGTTCCACCAAAACAGCCAAGAGAGCCCAGCCATTGCAATGAGCAGTGCATGGCATCACGAACAAAGTCTGTCCCGGTCGGGGATGACACGTCACCTGCTCCCCTTTCTTGCTTCGCTGTCCACCGTGCTACTGCCACTCCTGGAAGCTCGAGACGGTTCCAGGAACCGACCAGGAAACGTTCAGAGAAAAAGGAAGATTCCCAGCTTTAGCATTGGAATATGCGTTGACGACTGTACTCAAGGGCCGCACCCACGAAACCTGCTGCTCGGCGGGAAAGAGTGGGAACAGGAGGCAAAAAACGCTATAAAAGAGCGCCCGTCTACCTCATCGCGAGGACTACCCTCTTCATTTCTTACCTTGTACAGTCTTTTATTTGCTTTATGGTGTAAGTAAGTGTAAACAGAAATGTCTTGTTTTCCCTGAGTCTCCCTGCCACTCTCGTCCTCATTTCTCTTGCGGGGCACTACTATGGATCGTGGCATGCAGCAATGAGCGTGCGACAAGCACCTGATCATGCACATGGAGACAGTGGGCACGCCGAGGAAGCTTGCAAAACACGGCCATGCAAAGGAGGAGAAAAGATTTTCTCCAGCACCAAGGCAGAAAAAAAAATTGGGGGTATCTTTCAGTGGAGCAGTCCATTACTTTGGGGTGCGCCGCTCATACAAAATGCGCTGGTGCAATTTTTTTTGCATTCTGTACGGGGACTGGCCGCAAGAACTCAAGCGCTGCCCCAACCTCCTTTCCAGGTTTCCCGATGCCAGCGCGCTCCAACGGCGCGTGCTACATTGAGGCTCCCTATACCCAATCACCGCGCTGCGGCAAGCAATGTATATGCGGTTGCTCGACTGTGCCGGCAACCCCGAGGAACTGCCCAGCCAGCTTTGCCTCGAGCGGTCCCAGATGATGGACATCCGACGCTTCTTCAAGCGTCAGGAGGTGTCTGACGGAGTTTTATCCAGCTGCCTGGCCAAAGATTCTAGTGTGTCACCGACAACACTGTAGCATTTGATCAGAATGATGCAAGCTTTTATCAGCGGTCAGCAGCTGAAGTCGTTGACTTCGTGGAAGGAACTCAACTAACAGTGAGCTCCCGTGATGTAGTAAGCCATGATGATTCCCTTTTTTCTTGCTTGGGACTAAATTGCGATGACAACAGCGAGAAAGCAACAAACCTGCCTCAAGAATGTGACTTGGGAGAGTTTCTAGGCAAAGCTAAACTCACAGGCATCCCAGACTGTTTGAAGTTACGCCTTCTTAATAACCCATGATCGCCAAATGTTACGAACGACTTTAAGAAGCATGTAACATTTGACAAGAGAACTTTTCGCTTCCAATGGCTGGCAGACTACACTCCTTGGCTTGCGTACTTAGCGACAGCGAAAGGCGCCCTTTGTCGTTTTTGCATTACTTTTCCTCCGAATGTTCACTGGGGTACTCAAAGCAGTTTATCATGCGCGCTTTCAGTAACTACAAAAAAATGCACGAGGCATGCAGGAATCACGTGAAATCCCAATGGCACCAAGAGGCAATGGCTGTATTGCAGAACTTTATGGATGTGATGACTGGCAAGCAACTACCTGTTGTACAGCAGCTGAGCAGAGCACTACACAAACAGTTCACAGGAACTGCGAGAAACTATTTCCTACAGTTTCCACCATTATATTTTTCGCGACGCATGACTTGCCAATTCACGGGAAGCAGTCTAAAAGTGGAGTCTTCAATGATCTCCTTGATTTTAGGATAGAAGCTGGAGATACTTGACTTCAGGAACAATTCGCTTCTTCTGATGCAAATGCTTAGTACAACTTCCATTCGCGTTCAGAACGAGATAATCACAATCTGTGGCGACATCCTGAGAGAAAATAGTAGCCGAAGCTAACACAGCGTTTGCTTTTACTGTCCTTGCGGATGAAACTGCAGATATTGCAGGAACAGAGCAGATGTCTTTAGGCATTTGCTTCATTGAAAAGGCAGGAACCGAGGTCTGCCTCTGAGAGAAGTTTTTGGCATTTGTAGAGATGGAGCAAATGAACTCTGCTTTCATCACCGCTGCGATCTTGAATTTTTTAACAGATGCCAGGCTGATTCTTTCAAAGCTCATTGGACAGGGGTACGATGGATGCTCTACAATGGCTGAAAAAGAAGCTGGAGTGAACAGAATAATACAGAAAGAGGTTCCAAAAGCACTATTCTTCCACTGCACAAGTCACAAACTGAATCTCATGATCAAAAATTTGAGCGAGGTCTCTGAAATTCGAAACATAATAGGGTTCATCAAACAAACCATCAACTTCTTCCGTGAGAGCGTGCTCCGAAGGAAATTGGTGCCCAACATTCCGATGCTGCGTGAAACTGTGATGCTGTGTGATGATTCCGATGCTGCAAAATACAAGTGAATTGGGATCACCTCTCAGAATTACGTGGCCACAGTTGAAGCACTCGAGGAGCTTGCATCAATGGAATCAAACTCGGACGCTGCAACTAGGCAACGAGCTCACATCCTCTATTGTGCAACAACAAGCTCATCTTTCATCGTTCGCTTGCACATTGTAGTGAAGTGCAGCGCACGACTGAAACGAGTTACAAACGTTCTGCAAAGTGTATCCATGGACTTCCATCCTGTACACGACCACATCACTGAGTTTCAGAATATTTTTCGCGCCCACTGGATTAACAATGAAAATCAGCTCTCCGACATCCTGAACACAGCAAGTGCAGCAGCCAATCGCTTAAACGTGCTGATATCTGTACTAAAACAAGCCTTTCGTCAGGCCAACCGAGACAACTACGTGATTCAGTCACTGGAGGCATACTATCGCATGGCAATATATGTGCCCTACTTCTCTTACAGCGTCTTCGGCTTGCCGTTTTTCTGAAAGCAATGCAAAGACCTTCAAACTTCTCCAGCTGCATCCATCAAAAACGAAGTATTTGATCCGTGTTGAGTTTGTGGCCCTCGCTAAAGAACTTCAAGGAAAAGGGTATCTCGTGGTACGAGATGTGGAGAAGCAAAGCTGGGGACTTGTCAAAAATAATGTACTCTGAACTTCTGCTTGAGGCCAAGGCATTCTTCCCCACTGTTGCAAAAGCCACTGAGATGGCTCTCGCCTTGTTGGTTACCATTTGCACTGACAAATGCTCTTCAGTACAATGAGGACAGTGAAAACCTGGCTACGCTGAACAATGACAAATGACAGCCTACTTGGCCTTTGTATGATGAGTGTGCATCGACAGTCTGCAATGAAACACAAGGATGACTTTATCACCTGCGTCATCACACAATTTGTCCAGAAAAAACCCAAGACGTCTGCAGCTGCTATTCAAGGAAGACTGATGCACTGCAGTTACACACTGGTGAACATATTGTGTTGTGTGCTGGTCATCAATTCACGTCAGTCGAGAACCCGCATGCAGCGAGACTGACTATTCTGCTTCACGAAGCGATAGTAACTTTTCGCATTTTCCTTATTAAGTTTATTTCTTTGCTCATTAATAAAATTCAATGTACGTTCTCCAAGCTTAGCACTAATTTTCTGTTTCTAATTTTTGTTTCATATGCACAGTATAGACCACAGATAGTGCCTTTTTAGTGCTAACCTACCGCCTTCCCCATCCCTGGCCATCGGGAGCACCCCCCTGCAAAAACTTCTGAGTACGTGCCCAGACAAGGAAAAGCTTTTTTTTTACCACAAAAATTAAAAAACAAAGATTTGCTTTCTGGTATGTGGCTATACTAAACTTGATCTTAGCAGTAATTATTTCTAATCAGAAAACAATTAACTCTGGTTGAATTCACCTAAACGCACTGAGATCAGAAAAATGATGGAAGCCAACTGTCACCAAAACCAAAGAGCATAGGGGATGTATTAAAAAAAAAAAAAAGACAGCCCCTATGCTCCTTGGTTTTAGTGACTGTTGGCTTCCATCATTTATGCCATAACGAGCACCTCTTTTCCCTTCACTTGAGATCAAAAACAAGGTTTGGAAAATGCTACCAACACTGAACAGTTACAATTTTTGTAAATGATGATAGCATTACCTGCCAAAAAACACCACCTTCATGTGATCACGTGACAGGACATCTCGAATACCAGTAATCTTGTCTTTGAACTTTTCCACTTCTGCACAGTCTTGTGTCTTGAATGACTCCATTCCAGAATTGAGAGCTAAAACGAATATGAATGCAAAATATGAGGCACAGGTAAATACTGAAAAAGTAAATTACTGCGGATATGGTGAGGACAACTGTAAACACCTCAGTAGGGCAGCTACACAAAGCAAGTAGCCATCACATCAATGGGTGTATTTATACAGACAGTGAGAAATTCTATTCTTGTTCTTTGTCAAGATTGATTATATGGCTTTTTCTGGGCATGTTGATGTTCATCATCATCATCATGACTATGCCCACTGCAGGGCAAAGGCCTCTCCCATGCCTCTCCAACTAACCCCCCCCCTTTTAGTGCACCTTTAACATGCAGGACTGACACAAGGTTATACATAATCACCAAATCCCAATTAAAAATTTGTAGACAAGCAAAAATCAGTTAAAGGACAGTTTTTTTTTAACATTTCGTTTTCACTTCTTCAGCTTTAAACCAAGTGCAAATGACAGCAGCACGACATCACACAATGAACGAAGCACAACAATGTGCACTGCATCAACATAGGTGTATTAGTGCGAGACACAATACTGCACAATGATACGACCATAAAGGCTTATTACTCTAACATCTAGATCCTACAGCAAGTCTTGCAAAAGTTGCTGTCACACGTTTCTATGAACATTCCTATGAATTCAAAGTCGCTGTTTCGTATAAGCGATGATGATGAATGTTTATGGCGCAAGGGCAGCTCTGGCTAGAGTGCCATGGCATAAGGTGTTTCTTGCCTAAATAAGGTGGCGTGAAAGGCCCATTTTCCAAGCAGTTTTCCTCAAAGCAGCAGAGTAACAGGCCAAGGGAAAGCTTGTAGTTATTGAAAACCAGTGGCTACCTGATGGCACTGGGGATAGAACTCAACTCCACACCTCCCAGATATGAGGTGCATGCTCAAACCTTTAGGACACCGCCACAGTAACTTCGTATAAGTCGGCATTACCAGGCAAGTCACCTTTGACATCCCAAAAATACAAGTGAAACCACGGCTAAGAGATTATAAGCAATACAAAGGGAAACATTGCTGTTTTCTAAACAAATCACTGCCATACTGCAGGTGCTGCTACCTTTGCATAAGTGACACCTGTTAATCAAAAACATGCAGCATGTTCAGTAACTTCTCAGCTCCAGTAGAGAATCAATTAGGATTACTGATTAACAAGATATACATGCAGAAAGTATACACACGAGGGCCCCAGAGTCAAAGGCAAATGGAACCATCGATCAGTTGCTACAAACCGCAAACAGTGTATGTTACAGCATATGTTTCATGATTACCAATTATAGCTACACTAGCTATAGCAAAAACGATTGACAGAAACTTTGATGTGTCTATGCCTTAAAACCAGCTCTGCTATTTGCACGCTTCTGCCACCAAGAAGCTTGGTTCTCAGATGACATGTGGGTTCCAGACAAAACAATCTACGGTCACATCATAAACGTGAACAGCTAACCTTCAAGGAATGCGTGGCTCTCTTCGACATATCCTTGGATTCCCACGAAGACATCATTGATTCGTTTTTTCGCTGAGACGAATATCTTCAGCGGCGATATGGTAAGATCAGCGAGTTGTCTTGTGTCCTTTGGTAGACTCGTCAGTTTTGGCGGTGATCCCGACGCTGGTTGACTGGGGGGACTCGGCTCGAGAGGGCTTAAAGAAACTGACCGACTCAACGAGCCGGACATTGTGCTGTGCTTAGGCCGGCACGAGTGTGAATATGTGCGTTCCGTGGATGTAAACAGGAAAGCCGCATAGACCTAGGGAAAAAGAGCACACTTTACAGCAAACCAAGCACACGTTCTCCTCTAAGCAGACACTCGCATGTGTGTGACGTACTACGAAACGCTACACTCAACGAAGTCGCGAAGGACGTCCTTGTGAGGTGTATGTTTACATTACAGACGCGCTTTGCAACAACCAGACCATACATAAATCAACCATGAAATATTAAGAAGGCTCATAAGACTGAATTTTACAGGTTGGACACCAAGCTTACGGGTCATTCAGGATGTTGTTTATGCGAGGTTCCCAATTACGATCAAAACGCAGCGTGCGCCCATTTTGAAAGAAGGTACTAGATGAATACGTCGGGTGGGAATCACATCTCTGAGGCCTGTAGACGTACAGATACCACATAAGATCTGAGTTGGTATGACCAGAGCCCTTCGATCATATCAGGTGCAGGAACCATAGAGTTTCTTACTATTAACTAGAGGGAAAGCTGGCGGCGCTGCACCTGCGCCAACGCCCTAATCTAAATAGAAGCGTTTCGGTGCAGGTGGGCTGGAAACGCTGATTGGTCGATGGGATGCGCTTCTCCGTGACGTTTTTCTGCTTCTCCCTCGTTCTCAACCGGACGTGGGTTCGCCGCGCCTCTCTCGGCCTGTCCCTAGAGTGCCTAGGGAATCGCTAGGGCCGGCTGGCCGGCCGCCGGGCGTGCGTGGTCTGCGGGCATTCTCTTCGTGAGCGTAGGCGGCGGCGCGCGCGTTTCGGAAGCTGTCCAGGTATGGCTTTTTTTTTTGCGTGGTGCGCTCGTCGGCGCAGCCAGCTGAAATTTCTGTACAGTTCTTGCTTCCACGACATTGCGATGACCCCCAAAAGGCGCTGACCCGCGAGAAATCGCCAGCGACATAAAGGTACGCATTTTATCTCAAATTTCGCTTCATGAAGTGCTGTACCGCTTACCTACATGCCTTGCGCATTCCAGGACCTCGTTTTCCTGCTGCAGGAGCACGTCGTGCTGGTGTTCAAAATTTTGCAACTCCATTACGACGACCCACATAAGGTGCGGTTTGAGGACCGCCGGCGTCGCCATCTGAACCGCCGTCTGACAGCCACGATGAAGCGCTTGTCTGGCGTGCACGTTCTCAATCACGAGGTAAGGGTTGAACAACGTTTTCGCAAGTTTTCTCGTGCAGAACTCGCCAAATTGCGGCGCTTGTAACGTAACTTTTTTTGCAGCATCGTTTCCTGGATGCTTCTGGCGAGCCGATGCTGTCCTTGTTTGCCGCAGACCGGGGCATCGACCAGATGTCAAAGATTATCGTCGCGGCCCTCGTCAAGATCTACGGACCAGGGATAGCGTCGGCTTCAAGGGCAAGACCAGGAGAGGTGTACGTCGTGCACCGGTGTCGTCGGTGCGGAGCCAAAGGGCACAAGACGGACCACTGCTGGGCCTACTGCTCACCGCGCCGCCACGCCGCTGCAGGTCGCGGTTGAAGTGCTCCTGCAAACGGCCCTTTTTAGGGCCACCTCATTGTTTCCTGGCAGATCGCGAGCGTCCCGTTTCGTGCCCGTATTCCCTCTCTGTCGAAATCGACGCCAGACATCAAAATCGCGCGGTGTGAGCTAGTAAATCGCTGGTAGAGACAAAAACTCGTGCTTGTATAGACTTACCCATCTCCAGTGCGCCTTTGTTTATTTCCGTAGGCACTACTCGCGCTTTGTAGAAATCGACGCCAGCCGCGAAATTTTACATGTTAGACCTCGCTACAGCATTAGCGCAGCGTGCCTTCGTTTCTTTACGTTCTAACTTTTATGCAGCGCACCTTTGTTTGCTCGTTACTTTTGTTCTTTTCAGTCGTTTCCTGAATCCGTCCAAAGAGCCGGGCTAAATGGATGATTATGGAACCACATGGCGATTGCACTGCATACAGCACGACTTTGGTCCCTGTGTTTTTAAATAAAAACATCAGATGTCGAAGGTCATGGTCGTGTCCGAGGATGGCTTCCACAGCTGGGGCCTAACCATAGGGAGCGCACACGCTTTGTCGTCGTTGCCGAGTGGAGAGGCCCAAGATGGCTGGCATCCTTAAT
>NC_135498.1:23517377-23547899 GCF_052857255.1 Amblyomma americanum
CTAATCTAAATACGTTGGAGTGTACTAGAATGTTTTGAGTGGCGCGACCAGCCGCCGCGGAGAGGGCCGCTGAGCGTGGAAGTTGGCGGTGGCGCTGCAGTCAACCGCACTACTTTGCGGTCAGCCTGCCGTTTGCTGCCGCGCACGGAAGTCTCTGCGTACTGCCCCCGTGATGTTCAAATTAATGCATCGTTCCTCTTTAGTAAAATGAATTATGCAAATGCTCCGTGACCTCACGAACCCTATAAAGAACTCCAAAACAATGTGTATCAGTGAAATGCCTGGAAATTTACAAAGGAGCTCCCTCCCCCGTGTACATCCGCGATCTTGTTTAGTTTGCACGACGCTGCTACACGGAATTACGTAACAGCCTAGCGGAATGCAGTGACTGCAATGTTGCCTCAATGACATGGCACACACCCGCGACGAGGAATAGGCCAGGGTCCGGCGAGGAGCGTGCCGCGGTCGCATGGGACGCTTTCGTTGTCGTCTTTTAGCGCACGCAGTTCTTTAGAAGGGCGAGCTAGTGGACTTACTTGCAGCATCAGTGCAAGTAGAGCCTTTGTAAAAAATTTAGAACCGACGGGGTTCCCTTCCGAGCCACACCGCATAGCTTGTAATGCATTTCCAGCGTTCCATATCTCCTGAAGGTAACATTTTTGGTCCCGTTACCTCCAGTGGGCTGAACGCCCAAAAGTTCTACAGGAGCCCCACTATACGTCCGAGAAGCAAACCTCGTGAGCTCTGAGCTCTTGACGAAGGCTATACCTAGTAAAAGTGCAGTTCTAGTTCATGTATCTAATGCCAACTTTCCACTTCAGAGAAGCGACAATAATAGGTCAGGCCAACTTTGTGCACGGCAACCCAGTCGTAAGGCAGCAGTAACCCCCCCTCCCCCCCCCCCCCCCCCCCCCCGGGCCGCTTAAGAAAAAAAAAACACGAATATCCATGACACAACTAATTTTATTTACATATGCTGTGCCCCACTAAGTCCTCGACAAAATCTTGCATCTCAATTTTCTACACACGGCTCAACTTTAAATGCTGCTGTGCTTTCCTTCGGGCGAAGTCACGAGACCTGTTGAGACCTTCGACAAAAAAATGTATTCTGGTCATAATAATAATAATAATAATAATAATAATAATAATAATAATAATAATAATTGGTTTTTGGGGAAAGGAAATGGCGCAGTATCTGTCTCATATATCGTTGGACACCTGAACCGCGCCGTAAGGGAAGGGATAAGGGAGGGAGTGAAAGAAGAAAGTAAGAATGAGGTGACGTAGTGGAGGGCTCCGGAATAATTTCGACCACCTGACCTGGGGATCTTTAACGTGCACTGACATCGCACAGCACACGGGCGCCTTAGCGTTTTTCCTCCATAAAAACGCAGCCGCCGCGGTCGGGTTCGAACCCGGGAACTCCGGATCAGTAGTCGAGCGCCCTAACCACTGAGCCACCGCGGCGGGTTATTCTGGTCACAAGATGTCAAATTTGAGGTGAGAGAGAGAGAGAGAGGGTTTATTGATAGGAAAGGCAGAGAGGTTGGCCTGAAAAAATAAATATCTGGCCTGCTACTCTGCTCTGGGGGACGGGAAGAGGAGATAAAAGAAGGTCAAAGAGCTCCTTGAAGTGCTGATAGCATCTAATAGGGTTCATGCCTGTATTGTTGAGAAGAGCAAGCACATCCATGATGCGCTGTCGTGATGCAGTTCTCCAGAGCTAAAACACCCTGTGAAAACGTTCTCAGCTGACTGATAAACTTGAAGAGGCTCAGTGCGGGGTAGAGCAAGCCACTAAAAGCGGACGCTTTTGTAAATGTAGCACGTACCATTAAAATTTTGCCATCGGGAGCTGGTAACAGAAGCTTATCCATGCGCGCACGACATTTTGTTTTCAAGATACACTTTCTTGCAACAGACCCTGCAATATAGTAAGCCTTGAATCAGTCCTCTGATTGTGATAAGAATGTTCTGTCATAGCTTCTTTGTTGTTAAAAGTTCTTTTGGCTTCATCAAGATTATCCATGTGGATCAGCATATCAATAAGTTCCTGCTGCTTGTGAGAACCTGCCGCCTGGTCCTTGACTGATAGAAGCGAGCTAACCATAACCTCAGGCACATTTGACCCAGCGACGCTCTTTGCCAGATTGTAATAATTGAGGAAGTTGATGGTTATAAGGAATTGTGGGCTTGGGTGGGCCAGTTCGAGCATACCCTTCTTGCACCCTGGAGCGTAGCAGTGATTTAGCTGACGCTTGGGAGGCGTCACAGGCGAAGAGCAGGCCAGCAGAGATTTCTTAATAGCAATTACTGCCAGAAGCAAGCACAACAACCGTTCCCAGCAAGCAGGGCTCAAGTGCGGGCGACGACAGCGCCGCCGCAACTTTCTACACAAGCGGGGGCCGCGGCTAACAACAGAACCGGTCTCCGCTCCTTCCACTCAAAACATTGTAGTAGACTCTACCTGCACCTCTATGGGCGCGCAAAGCATCATGGGGCGATGAGCTACTTAGTGCGGGACAGTAGGAAGTTTTTTTTTTTCAGGAACGTAGAGTGACGTTACTGAGATGTCCCATTCCGTATCCACGGCACGCTCCGCGCGCAGACGACTTCGGCGTTCCCATACGGCGCGGTTCAGTTGTCCAACGATATATGAGACAGATACTGCGCCATTTCCTTTCCCCAAAAAACCAATTATTATTATTATTATTAAGAGTAGTGTGCAAACGCCTTAGTAACAAAAACGCAACAGCACACGACGCCAATAAAAGGTTTTTGTTTTGCTAAATGCTGTGGAAAAACCGTTTAAAATGTTGAAGCGACAACATTTTTTTAAAAACATATTTATTTTTAAAAGTGCGCCTGTTAAGCATGAAATATTGGCTTTTGTGGTCTGCAATACTTGGCCAATAGGAGAGCAAGCCATTGCTTATTTTGAGCCAAATTTGCATTTACAGGCTTTTCTGCTCGTTTGTTACAATTTATAGACAGGATATTGAATGATAGGACAATCTTAATTATTAAACAACGTTTGTTTCTTTAATATTTTTTGACCAAAACTTGTTTTGCAGTCGGTAGCTCTCCGCCCCATGATGCTTAGAGCGCCCTTGGTGGTTGTTACGTCTCGCCTTCGACGCGCGGTATAGCCGGCGCGGATGCTACGGACGCCGCGGCTTCGTTCATCGCGGCCGCAACGCCTCCCGCCAAGCGCGTCCAGACAGGTTTCAGTGCCACGTGTCGTCGTGCGTGCGTGTGTGTGTGTGCATGCTGCTGCCCACGCTTGTCAAAGCGCGGCAGCCGGGGAGAGGAGCTCCCCAACTGGGAGGCGAGGAGGTCTGACCGGCGCCGGCCTGGCTGACGCGCCCGTCACGTCTGGACATGTTCAAGCGTCGCCGTATCGGACGCCTCTTCCCAAGCCGTTCCCTCTTGCCCTCGACTCCGTGGGTATAAAGCGAGCTGCCCCGGACGCCAACGAGAGCCTTCGATTCCTTCCTTCGAGTAACGTGGTCGCCCTGACCGGCTGCTCTTTTGCGATGCCAGAATAAACAAGTTGTTCTGTTGCCAGTCGACTCATCCTTTGCCGGGACCTTCGGATGTTTCCAGCTTTGCCCCAGGCCGCCAGGCCAACGCTACCCTTGGGGCTTGCAACCCAAATGCAACAACTGGTTGCCAGCGGTGGGATCCCGACAACGGAGGCCAGCAGCGAAGATATGCGTTCAACTGTATGCTGAGCAGCACAACGACCATCCGGGAGCAGTGCAACGAGCCCTGTGTGATGACTGGTTGCCTGCAGCGGAACGACTGCGCTGAATTCTTGGCTGCGAGGTTTGGTGAGTGCGGGACTTTCTTCTTCTGAGTTTTGCCAGGCTTTTGTTAGTGTCAGAAACAGAGCTGGTAATTGTGTTGTCGTTGCTGCCGGGTTAGTTTGCGGCAAGACAATAGTAGGCAGTAGAGAAAGCAGCATTCGGAGCAGCCATGGATTTGAAGTCGTTGCGCAAACCGAAATTGCTGGAGCTTGCAAGAGAGTTGGGTCTGGATGTCTCAGACAAACTCAGAAAACCAGAACTGCTAAGGGCTATTCTTGAGTTGGAGGCTGAGGATGACGAGCTGTCGGAATGCCTTGAGACGATTGAGGAGAGGGAACAAAAAGAAAAAGAGAAAAACGAGCGCGAACGTAAAGAACAAAAAGAGAAAGAGGAGCGCGAACGTAAAGAGCAAAAAGAGAAAGAAGAGCGCGACCGTCAACACGCTTTGGAAATGAAGCGTCTCGAGGTAGAGATGGAACGCGCTCGTAATGGAAGTCAGGCACACGGTGCAGGAGAACGGGTATCGTTCAAAATGACTGACCTGATGCGACCGTTTAAGCTTGGAGAGGACATTGGTTTGTTCCTGGTTAACTTTGAGCGAACGTGCGAGAAGCAGGGGTTCTCTCGGGAAACGTGGCCACAGCGCTTGCTCACTTTGTTACCCGGCGAGGCGGCCGACGTAGTCGCTCGCTTGAAGAGAGAGGAGGCAGAGGATTTCGACCAAGTGAAATCGAGTCTGCTAAAAAAGTACAGGCTGTCAGCGGAGGCGTTCCGTCGGAAGTTTCGGGAAAATGAAAAAGGCAGAAATGAGTCATATACAGAGTTTGCCTACAGGCTTATGTCAAACATGCAGGAGTGGCTCAAAGAAGAGAAAGCGTTTGGTGACCACGAGAAAATTCTGCAGTGTTTCGGGCTGGAACAGTTTTATAGTCGGTTACCTGAGAACGTGCGGTACTGGGTCTTGGATAGGCCAGACGTTAGTACAGTGGCTAAAGCCGCCGAGCTAGCCGAGGAGTTTGTGACGCGTCGGGCTCGCGGAGCTAAGGACGGTCAAAAGGGTGAATTTGGCTCCAAGTCTGAGAGGCCGAAGTTCACACCCATGAGAGCAAGGGGGGACACGCGTAGTGCGGATGCGAGTGAAAGCAGTCCGACCGAACGTAAGGAGACGGCGGCAGCCGAAGCCGAACGCAGAAAGCGGTTCGAGGCGAGGCAAGCGCGCGTGTGTTATACGTGCCAGAAGCCGGGTCACTTTTCGGCGCAGTGTCCAGAAACAAAAAGAGAAGTCGTGTGTTTGTCATTATGTAGCACTGACGAGAACATGAAGCTTCTCGAGCCTTACATGCGAGACTTCCTCGTGAACGGGAAAGAGTGCCGAGTGCTTCGTGATACCGCAGCTACAATGGATGTAGTTCACCGCTCTTACGTAGAACCCGATATGTTCACGGGCGAGCGCGCATGGATCAAGCAAGCCGTGGAAGCTCATAGCGTGTGTCTGCCCGTAGCAAAAGTGCTTATTGAAGGACCTTTCGGAGCACTTGAGACGGAGGCCGTAGTGTCATCTAGGCTGCCCCCCCAGTACCCGTACCTATTTTCGAACAGGTCCGATCACCTCCTGCGCGAGAAGGGGCTTTTGTTTGGTGAGGCTAGCGTTCAGGCCTTAACCAGATCAGGAGTTCGGGAGCTCGCTGCAAAGGCGGTAGTTGCGGGGCCGACGTTGTCGAACAATGAGAAAGGGTCGGAGGCGCAGCAAGCTGATATTCAGAGCACGTCCGAACTGAATAAAATTGAGCCTGTAGCGCTGAAGGCACCAGGTACTGGAGAGGAAATGCCCGACACGGGAAAGTTAGAAGAGCTTCCGGTCGAGCTTCCGGGACTAAGCTCAGTGACGAACAGGGAAGACACTGATCAGGTCATTAGTGACTTAATCATTAAAGCACCGCTGTCGGCTGAGCAGAAATCCGAACTACACCAACTCTTACAAGAGTTTCAAGGTCAGTTCTCTGAGAGGCCTGGTAGGACTTCTGTCCTTACTCATGATATAGAACTTACCTCCCCAGAGCCAGTACGATCCAAGGCGTACCGGGTGTCACCCCGCCAGCGCGATATTATGGAGGCTGAGGTAAAGAAAATGCTACAGCTCGGTGTTATTGAGGCGGGTGAGAGTGATTATACCTCCCCTTTGATTTTAGTTGAGGTACCGGGCAAGGAACCTCGTCCTTGCGTCGACTACCGCAGGCTTAATTCCATTACTAAGGATCAAATTTATCCGATCCCTAACATCGAGGAGCGCCTTGAGAAAGTTAGTAGCGCTCAGTTTATTTCCACCCTAGATCTTGTCAGGGGTTATTGGCAGGTTCCACTTACAGAAGAGGCTAGTAGGTATGCGGCGTTCATTTCACCAATGGGAACATTCCGTCCTAAAGTTTTGAGTTTTGGTTTGAAGAACGCGCCATACTGCTTTTCAAGCCTCATGGACAAAGTGTTGCGAGGACAGGAAGAATTCGCTTTACCGTATTTAGACGACGTAGCGATATTCTCCGCATCCTGGTCTGAGCATATGGCACACTTGCGGGCAGTGCTAACCCGCCTGCGCGAAGCGGGCTTGACAGTCAAAGCTCCCAACTGCCAATTAGCACAGGCCGAGGTTGTATACCTCGGTCACGTGATTGGACAGGGTCGTCGCCGCCCCTCTGAAATAAAGGTGGCCGCTGTGCGAGACTTCCCGCAACCGCGCACGAAGACCGATATTCGGTCGTTCTTAGGTGTCGCCGGCTACTATCAGAGGTACATCCCCAGGTACTCCGATATCGCGGCTCCCCTGACGGATGCTCTAAGAAAAACAGAGCCCCAAACAGTCGTCTGGAGCGAGACAAAGGAAAGAGCTTTTAGCGCCTTAAAGAGCGCCCTAACAAGCCAGCCTGTGCTACGATCGCCAGACTACACAAAAGGGTTCGTTGTTCAGTGCGATGCTAGTGAGCGAGGCATGGGCGTTGTACTGTGCCAAAGGGACAATGGAGAAGTGGAACACCCCGTCCTGTATGCTAGTCGTAAGCTGACCTGTCGTGAGCAGGCGTACAGCGCCACCGAGAAAGAGTGTGCGTGTCTCGTGTGGGCCGTTCAGAAATTGTCATGCTACCTAGCCGGCTCGAGGTTTATCATTGAGACGGATCACTGCCCTCTCCAATGGCTGCAGAACATCTCTCCCAAAAATGGCCGCCTCCTGCGCTGGAGCCTCGCTTTGCAACAATATTCCTTTGAGGTGCGTTACAAAAAGGGGAGTCTCAACGGTAACGCCGATGGCTTAAGTCGAAGCCCCTAACGTAGGAATCCGCCTCAAAGTTGTTGGTTACTGATGTTTTCTTCCTGAGGCAGGATTTTTAACATATTGCTTTTGTTTAGTGTTTCAAAGTGATTATGTGCTTTCTAGTGCAATTTTCCAATTTGTGGACGCGTTCTGAGTGCTGCTTGACTACTGTAAGGAACTAGGCAGTAGTATAAAAGGGGAAAGAGCCTGGCAGAGCTTAGTGAGGGTTGTCTCGTGCTTGCTGACTGAGCGGTTGCGTTTCGGCGTAGTTCTAACGCTTGCTGGGAACGAGCACAAAAATGGCAACTCTCCTGGAGTGACTTTGCAGTGCCCTGTGTGATCCTGAACCTGAGAACGAGGCCTTCTCTGTGCGCTGCGCTCAAGCAACGTCGAGGGACGACCGGTTTCGTTTACGAGCATCATCGAGCGACATCCCTCTGGACAGCGGATGCAGTCCCCTGACCATCGGGATCTCCTTCTCCCGGCGGGGCGGTCTGTTACGTCTCGCCTTCGACGCGCGGTATAGCCGGCGCGGATGCTACGGACGCCGCGGCTTCGTTCATCGCGGCCGCAACGCCTCCCGCCAAGCGCGTCCAGACAGGTTTCAGTGCCACGTGTCGTCGTGCGTGCGTGTGTGTGTGTGTGCATGCTGCTGCCCACGCTTGTCAAAGCGCGGCAGCCGGGGAGAGGAGCTCCCCAACTGGGAGGCGAGGAGGTCTGACCGGCGCCGGCCTGGCTGACGCGCCCGTCACGTCTGGACATGTTCAAGCGTCGCCGTATCGGACGCCTCTTCCCAAGCCGTTCCCTCTTGCCCTCGACTCCGTGGGTATAAAGCGAGCTGCCCCGGACGCCAACGAGAGCCTTCGATTCCTTCCTTCGAGTAACGTGGTCGCCCTGACCGGCTGCTCTTTTGCGATGCCAGAATAAACAAGTTGTTCTGTTGCCAGTCGACTCATCCTTTGCCGGGACCTTCGGATGTTTCCAGCTTTGCCCCAGGCCGCCAGGCCAACGCTACCCTTGGGGCTTGCAACCCAAATGCAACATGGTATAGGGTGTCTCGAGGAAGCTCCATGTAAACTGCCATAGTCGGGGTGCCAGCTTTCCCTCTAGTTAATAGTAAGAAACTCTATGGCGGGAACTACGGGAACTCTGCGATTCGGCTTCAAGAAGACTCTTTTTTTTTTACTTTCAAAACGACTTTCATGTGCTTGCAGATGGGGGCGCCATCTGAAAGCAGTCAAAGCTGTCACCATATGTTGCCATTACCGTGTGCGAAGTGTTTCTTATTTTGCGCTTTCACCTAATTTATCTCACGGATTGTTAATGCACCTATTGCACTCATTTCATCGCCAGGCAGCTGTGCCTTTATCAACAATGTCGAAGTTAACTTGGACAAGTGTCAATCCGTACACACCCGATTTTTTACTCACACGGACCTCCTTTTTCGATAATATGACCAGAGGTTTTGTTTCATGAATCGAGATTTCTGGCCAAAATGAAAGCTGGGGTACTGAAAGTGACCATCACTACACTCTTTTAAAACATAAATGAGCAGAAAGTAGTTATTTTAATGAATATATTTCAAACCACCGCACCTGGCGGCCGCCTGTGAAAGCTCTCACACGACGGGATGTGCCGTCAGTTTTACCCGTCGCAGGCTATCGCCAGCACGGATCGCACGAAGGTGAGCGCGTTTGGCGTGCTCTTGCTTTATTGTACAGTTCATTTCATGGCGCTTCATCAAGCTTCATCGTGCCCACGCTTCAAGATTATCTGCCTGCATATCGTGTTTGTATACTTTGGATGACTACTTGCCTGATTCAGTCGGCAATGGAAGAGGCCGCCATTGCCCTAGCCATCACGCGCACGGAGGCCCGGTATATACTATCGGGCTCTAATACTGCCATACTAAATTTTGCTCGCGTCCTGTCATTTCGCATACTGAACTAACTATCTCGCCGCACACTCGCCCTGCCACATGGAGCTCATATGGGTGCCTGCCCACTCCGGGAATCCCGGAAACGAGGCTGCCAACGCTTTAGGCCAAGGTTCTCTCAACCGGGCACCGGCGGCCTCCGATCTAGGGTTCTCACGGGAGCGCATGCATTCATTCAGTGAACTGACGCAGGCTTGCAAAGCCGAGTGTCGGCTCTACCCTGCACCCCATCCCTCCCTCGACAATTATCCCCAGGCACTTTGGAGGCGGCTCCAAACACGCACCTTACCCTCCCCTTATATACGCTCGCGCTATCACCAAGTCCACACAAACCCCTCCTGTACCCTCTGCCACCACCCCAAAGCCACTCTCGATCATATCCTTTTCCTCTGCCCGGCGGATCCTCCCCCGCGGGGCCTGGAGCACCTTACCACTTGGGAGGCTTGGGAGACCCTACAGCGCTCCGAGGACCCGGCCAAGCAAGTCATCGCCACAAGCCGGGCTGCCAGCGTCATGAGCCTCCGGGACATGAACTTTTGAGTGCAATGGTGCCGTGCGGGGGCCCAAGGACCTGCGCGTCCTAAACTCCTCTGTGTCTATTAACGTTTACACCACCACCATTCCGAAGGTTCATGACGCTGGCAGGGATTCCTGAACTGCGTACTGCCACGCCAACTTGCCTACGGCGCTAGAATATAGGCGTGACGTCATGCCCACCAGCTCGTAGGGCAGGCGCTTAGTGGGGCCCGGCGGCCGCTGAAAAAACGCCCAAAATACAGCCATCCGCTCAAAAACAACAGGAATGATGACTGCACACTTGGCTAATCGTATCTTACGAATAAAAATCTAGCACTTCCTCTCTATTTCCAGATTTTTATCGAGTATTCCTTTAAATCTGCTGTGAAGCCCAACCCACATTCAAGACCGCCGCACGGAAGCCCTCTACGACGAAAAAGAGTGCGTTGTTGAAACGTCACTAAGGCAACAACACACTCGCCGCGGTGGCTCAGTGGTTAAGGCGCTTGACTACTGAGCCGGAGTTCGCGGGTTTGAAACCGACCGCGGCGGCCGCGTTTCGATGGAGGCGAAACGCGAAAGGCGCCCGTGTGCTGTGCGATGTCAGTGCACTTTAAAGATCCCCAGGTAGTCGAAATTACCCCGGAGCCACCCCTGGGACACCTCTTTCTTCCTTTCTTCTTTCACTCTCTCCTTTATTTCTTCCTTTATGGCGCGGTTCGGGTGCCCAGCGTGATGTGTGAGAGTTATTGCGTCATTTCCTTTCCTCAAAAACCAGTTTTCTAACAACAACCTATCTTGTTACCTAAACAAGAAGCTTATCATAAGAAAACAATTATAAGCTCTAGAATTTTGATTTCTAGCTTATTTAATAGAGACAAACATTAAAAAGCCGGTTTCGTTTACTGTTTCGATTGGCCAGCCGAGCAATACTGGACGCCGCGGATCATGGCGCATTGTTACCAACTGCTATTTTTTTATTTTAGTTTCGATGCCTGGTCGCAGTTATCTATATATTTGCACCAGCAGCTAGAGGTCGCTATATGCGAAGTGTGGCTGTGTACTGTGTGTGTGACATGAATGCATGCTCATGGTACAGTGGTACATTTCTTCATATCACATAAACACGCACCCATAAGCCACGCCACCAGCCTTGGACCTGTTGGAGGTGCGGCTGACCAGCGCCGCCCTGGAAGACCAGGAAGAGCTCATCGCGATCTCCATGGCGTCGGCCAGATTTACTGAGGTCTTGGACTGCTGACCCCGCTGCAACCATGCACCAACCACCTTCTTCTTCCCTGTCAATAAATATTTTTCCTTCCTTCCTTCCTTCCTTCCTTCCTTCCTTCCTTCCTTCCTTCCTTCCTTCCTTCCTTCCTTCCTTCCTTCCTTCCTTCCTTCCTTCCTTCCTTCCTTCCTTCCTTCCTTCCTTCCTTCCTTCCTTCCTTCCTTCCTTCCTTCCTTCCTTCCTTCCTTCCTTCCTATGGAAATTGTCGCAAGTGGTAATATCAAAAAGCTTTGAGCGTATTACGGTTAGTACGGGTGTTGTCTACTTCCACGGAGCCCGCTGCAACGCAGCCTTTCTGTTTTAGCGAAGGTCAAGTTTATATCTGCTTTAACTACAGCTAACTAATCTTGCGCCTCTGGATATTCGGAATAACGCTGGCTCCAGTCTGCTCTGTTATTTATTTATTTTTCGTAGACCCTCAGCGGCGCACAAGGACGTCTCGAGCAGTTGAATAACATTTAGACTGTGTCAGGGTGGATTTAATTACGAAGTTTAAATTATAACCTTACTGTAGGGTGGGATTGGAGGAGCAGTTGAACCTCGGTATAACGAAGTCGAAGGTGCCGTAATTTCTTATAGCCGTTTCTTCGTTGTATTGTACGTGACATTTTTAAGTCCACATACCAGAGGGCTTACCTGCCCCTGTGTACACCGAGGACATGTTAATGTGCTGGAAATGGGCATTGCGGCAGGCTTTATCTCGTGTACCCAGCTTTCACGCCATGGCATGTGCCTCACCAACCGAAAAGGTCAGCCTTGCCAACACGCGCCTATTACTTTCGCGGCCTGCATGAGGTTCAGCGCCTATAATATGGTTCCCGGAGAGACAGAGAGAGACAGACAGAAATATAGAGAAAAAACGTCTTTGGTTTATACATTGTTGGACGAGTCAGGTGGGCGATCGAACTCCTTACTTCAGGACTCCGGTGGCTTGCGCTGGTGTTTGGACCCGTCGGATGACCTGACGTTTGTCCTCCAGACTATTGATGGTCAGTGTTGCCTCACACTGCTCGTGTGATGCCTGTGATGGTCTCATGTGGGACGGTTTTCTCACGCAACTCCACGAAACGTGGATTTGCGTGGGCTTACCGCCACATCAGGAACAGGTGGGTGGGGGTATCTGTAAGGGTGGATGATGCTGTACAAGTACACGTTGGGGAAAGTGTTTGCCTGTGTTCGCCTCCAGAATGTGGCTGCTTCTGTGGCGAGTTTAATATGCCCGGAGGGCGACATTTCCTACGGTTTCGTCTAAGGATTTCTAGCTGGTCGCTCACCACAGTTTTGAGAAGTAATGCTGTAGAGGAAAGGAACCTATTCAGAATATTTGGCTCTTTTTTAATATGTGCTAGAGGCAATACGGGATATTGTAATAGAGGGCACGCGATGACGATTTCGTCGCGAGTATGCGTTTGGTTTAACTTTTCCGCAAGGTTCCCGAGTATGCAAGCCACAACACTTGTCCGCAAGACAGCAATGTAGTCATGGACAAAATTTTGCGGGATGCATATTCGAGGAAAAAAAAAATTACTGTTGCTTGGCCAGGCATAGAGGAAACATGCCTGCTTTACCTGCTATAGAAGACTAAATTTTGCCTGGTTAGCGAAGCAGCCCAAAACTCTTTTTTTCCCCGCAAATTGAACCGAACCCGAACCGCGCCTTTAGGGAAGGAATTAAGGATAGAGTGAAAGAAGAAGGGAAGAAATAAGTGCCGGAGTGGAGGGCTCCGGATTAATTTCGACCACCTGGGGTTCGCTAACGTGCACTAACATCGCACACCGCGAATCCGCATCCCGCAAACTTGTGTCCATGACTGTACTGTCATGGGAATGCATTCACCAAACCGAATGTTTGATGATGCGCTTTCTGGTCAACGGGAATTATTTGTGTTTTCATTTTTCGTCGCTTGAACTTGTGTAATCAGCGGGACCTCGATATAGTCACGCAGACCAAGCGCGCTGTTTTATCCGTGATGCCATGCTACGAAAAAGGAAACTAAACTGCTAATGGTATCAGAGAAGCAGAGAGTGCTTGCAATGGGTTGTGTGCAGCAAGAAGGTTCGAAAATGGGAAGGGGGGGGGGGATGCAATGATTTTGGCAACTCAGTCGAAGTCCAGCATATGGCACAGCGGGCTGCGTGTTCCTTCCTTGCGGCGTGGCATCGTTGGCCGCGCAACCAATTTTCGGCAGAGGGCGTGGCAGCGTCAAACCACGCGCTGAAGCTGACGAATTGTCCAGGCAAGCGTTCTATGCAGGCCCCGCTTGAGGTGGGATAAGTTTTCCGCGTGTTTTATGCGGTGTTTTACAGGGTAAATAATGAAAGCTAATTCCAGTTGCCACATCGAAACGGTATTGAAGTGTTAGATTCCGTTACAAATTGACATCCCAGCGTGAAATGGCCAGTCATGTTTGACTGGAGTTTCGTTATATACCATGCAAGAATTTTACTTCGTCATAATGAGATATCAGATAATAGGCTTCTATGGGAGCCTCCAAAAGGAGTGGCTTTTCCTTCGTTATATGCCCATTATTTTGTTAAAAATCGTTTCGTTACTGCGAGGTTTGACAGTAGTTACGGTTGGGTGCTAGCTCTGTTATAATTTTATTTTAAAATCTAGCATGTGTTTAACAATACGTCGTTAAATCTCATTTCAGCTGCTACTGGAAAAGTTCGAAATTACATGAAACAGCCACCCGGCCGAGAGTACACTTTAGCAAAGAATCTGACCCAAGCCCAGTTTTAAAGATTCCTGTCACCTTATTTGGGCCCTGAATATATACTAGGCAATTGTAGCATCCTCAGATTAATGACGCATTAGCACTCATGCGCGCCTAAATTTAGGTAGAAAATAATTTCCAAAGCTAGGCTAGGAAGTTATTCGCGATATTAATGTATTTTCCTAGCTCTTACTCTTGCCTTCAACAAACTCTATTTATGCCTGCTTTTTATACCCTTTAAAGCGCCTCTTCTTATTTCGATTAAGAACAAGTAGTTTTCCGCACAGTAGGTGAATTACATTAAAGGAACGCTTAGCTAATTATGGTCACTAATTAGAGTCATTAATTAATGTGGTCAATGATGTGTAATAAAGCAGTATGTGATGGCAGAAAGCGTGTCGATGTCTCTGTAAACATCCCTGTAAACGTACAGATAGATGCCTACGATTATTGAGAACTGAAAACATTTTACTGAAACTTTACGGAACCCCATTGGCATAGGCTGCTGCCCGCGGGCTCTTTAGATTACTTCTTTTTGACTCGTTTCGTCCGAATTGGTCAGAGCAGCCTCCCACACCTCCTGCGTTGGCTGGCTATTCATATCGATAGCCACATTTCGCTGGCAAGCCCATCCATACGGCAAAGGTGCGCCATCTCCCCGCAGAATTTGCATTGTGAGTCAAATGACTCCGGATCTACTGCGTGTTGTCTTCTAGGCTATAATTGAAAGTGTTCGTCTGCGGCTTGTGGAGGTGTAGTTCCCCCGCTTTGTCAAGAAAAAAAAAAGGAACAATACTGTTACGCGGAAATACTATTTGCATTTATTTACAAACGTTATGGGTGAAGACTGAATAGTTCAGAGCAGGGAGCGAACAGGGAGCCACGTCAACCTGTTGTTCCCCGTTCGTCCTTTTTACGCGACAGCGCAACTTCATCTTAATCATCTTAACAATACTGTTAAGATGCTTTAAGCATCTTAACAATACTGTTAAGATGCTTCTGCATGGGTATGGTCTGCATGGTTATGAGGAGATGAAAGACACAGTAACTGTCTCACTCAATCGCTCCTATATAGAGGGAAGGGCTGACGGAGGAAGTAAAATATGCACGGACGATCTTACGATGTGATGCGAGAAATGTGTGTGTCCGTATTATTGGTTGTACGGTTCGCTCATGCATTGATCGCATCTTTTCCTCCATGACTGATCGCCTTCCTTCGTATCTGTATTGGATTTCACCGTCACGTCTTCGTTCAGATGCTGCGTGGGCTTCTGGTGGGTGTTGGCTTTTGGATGATGGAGGTGAGGGTATGGTTATGATAAAACAAAAGTTTCTCTCTCCCTTTTCATCCCTTCCCCCACGACAAGATTTACATATTTACCGTGGGTGAGATTGTTATCTTTCTCTGCACACTGTGAGCCACCAGGACGCATGCATGTTTGCATGTGAAGATCAGTATTGTCTCTACGTTTTACTAGTTACTCGCCATTTTCCTATACAGCTTGAATCATGAGAGGGCTGCGCAAAAACGACACGGAACAAAGCAATAACACGGAAGACAGGACGGGCACTGACTATACCAACTGGCTTTATAATGTGCTGGGTCGCTTCAGAATAAACAGTTGGCAGTCAATGTCCGTCCTGTCTTCTGTGTTACTGCCATGTTCCGTGTCGTTATTGCTCTTATGATTCAACTGTATAAACCAACTACCTCAAACACAAATTTTACTCCTATATGGCTGCCTGACCAAGCGAGTGGACCTCAGTAAATAAAGCGCTGCCGTCTGCTTTTCGGCGAGTTTTTCTCCGAAGCATCGCCGCACCACGTGTCCCGCACCTGTCACTTTCAAGATTCTCCTCTTCCACAACTCATGCTCGCACTGCCGCTCTCGACCTGGCCGCATTGCGCGGCCCGACTAAAAGCACTCAAATTCCTTCTTTCTCTCGTCGCATTTCTTTACCTGCGCTGACTTTGAGAACAACCGTTTCCCTGCACCGTCTCACGTCGTACCAAAAGGATTTCGCACGCCATTCCAGGGTGTACAGTCTATAGGGATACTTTCACACGCTTCTTCTTCACACGTATTTCGAACGTCCGTGCTTCCGAACCCATTACTTACCCTCGAACACCGCTCTGCACCATGAGCGACAATGCGGGAATACGGCTACATTCATTCCGGACATGTCAGCATGACTGCGGCGTGCGCGTATAGATGGCAGGAGAACGTATACAAGGAGGCCCGGAGAAAACATGTGTACTTTCATTCTTTCGTTCCAAAAGTCTCTGGTCTTTTCCTTTCTCTCCCTACCTCAGCCGCAGCCGACACGGCCTTTTTGCTCGGAATCGACGCCGCAGACGGATGATTCGGGAAAAGCGCGGCGTGTAGGCCATGCCCAAGAACGCCCTTTCGCGGCGGCCATATCTTACGCGCGACTGCAGCCAGCGGCGCGCGAGCACAGAAGTCAGGGCGGCAGCCGTTTCGAAGCCGTAGCCAGAAAGAATCGGGAGAGGCAAGGGCTGAGATTATGCTCCGGAAAGAAACGGCAGTTACGGGCCGCGTGGGATCAGCCGCACAATGGCGTCCGCGTGCGTGTGACTGCACGCACGCTGGTCGGAACGACCGAGACCGCTGGGAGACTTCAAAGAAGCCGCCGCAAGGCGCGGACGGGGTCGCGGTACGGGTATTCACCCCGATTAGCGACGGTCAGGGAGCTGACCCTGGGCCGCCGCCAGATATATAGTATTGGCTCCCTTTGGGACAACGTCTCGGCGCGTAGGTGGATTTCGTGCTGTGGCGGTCCTTGATCGCGTCGCGCGTCAGGAGAGACCCCTTCCGCGTGACTTGTGCCAGCGCTGCCACGGGTACCATTACTTGCCTTGCAGTCTTGCAGTTTGCACAGTCTATGCCTTCTGGCCACCGCAAAGAGACGTTTGTTCGCCTGCTTGCAGTTGTGTGTGTGTCTGGGTGTGTGTGTTAGAAAGTCCTTTTCTTCACGACAATTCATGTTATGATTCTCACACGTGTCCTGATTAGGTCACTGAAGATAGTATATCGCCCCATCTGAAAACTGCGTTGTATTACATTGCTTCCAAAACATTGTAGGCGACGTTAACGAATAGCCAAGTGTTACAATGCAATGCGCTTTGTTCAGCTGAATCCTTGTAAAAGAAGAATCTGACTCTGACAAGCCTCTCTGCCTGTCCTTGCATAAAGACAGCTTTGTGCACGGGAGTGATCTCCCTCGAAGCCAGCACGCTTGGAGTGTGTGCACTGTTCGGGAAGTAAGGACGGGAGCGCAAGGTAGACGTGGAATAGTGCAGAGCATACAAATCAGTTCACCACTGCAGTATGCGAGGTCAAAGGATGTCCTTTAACACGTGTGTACTTGGATGACAGACATCAGCGTCCTTGGCCGTTCACTTGGTTGTCAGTAGTCGTCTGAAGCAATTGCTTTCCGTCGGGTGCCGGCAAGATATTGAGTTAAAAAGTTAATGTGTTAACGAAAATTTTCCTGAAACTGAAGACAACGCCAACAGAATCTTTTCAGATGCTTAATGAGTCTTACAGCAAAGACTGGATGTCTCGTGCGTGTGCTTTTGATCAGCACGAAGGATTCAGTGAATATCTTAAAACGTAGAAGACGATGAACGTCCTGACTCCTGGGGGACCTTCCACTTCAAGAACCAATGAAAATGTGGAAAGAATTGACCAATCTGTTCGAAAAGACCCCCGAGTGAGTGTCCGAATGATAACTGAAACTAAGCATTGACAAATACATCGTGTGGAAAAATTTGCATGAGGATCTCAACATAAAGAAAGACTCTGCCAAGATAGTCCCTTGGGTTATCAAACCATGCCTGAAAGAACGCCGAAAGAAAATTTGTGCTAACGTTCTGAAGCAACTTGGAGTGCACCCAAACCTTTTAAAAAGTACCACTTGTGACTGAACATGGATCTTATAATCTTATCCTGACAAGAACGACAGTTAATGCACTGGAAAACACCGCCATGAGCAATTGAGGATGAAAAAGCACGTTACAGAAAGTGCGAATTCAAAACTATTAATTGTCATTGCTTTTTTTTCGGCATCCATATTGCAGGAATGAGTTCCAGAAGGCAGACTGCTACCGGCGTCATTATACGAAAAGCTTTGACAAAGCTAAGAGAAAACAAAACAAAAGACCACAACTCTGGAGAAAGGGCTTCATTCTTACTCAAGCCAATACACCTGCTCACACAGCCCTTTCTGCGAAGCAGTGTTTGGCCGACAACCGCATGGCTACTCTTTAATGTCCTCCCTATTTGCCAGCTTTTGCAGGATGGCGCTTTATTTCCGTCAAAGTGAAATAAGCGCTTAAAAAAAAAAGCACGTTTTCAGCCAGTTGACACAGCGAAGAAAACGGCACACGTGCTGAGCAGCTGACAGAAATCGATCGGCACCACGCCCTCGACCAATAATAATAATTGGTTTTTGAAGAAAGGAAATGGCGAGGTATCTGTCTCATATATCGTTGGACACCTGAACCGCGCCGTGAGAGAAGGGATTGAGGGAGTGAAAGAAGAAGGGAAGAAAGAGGTACCGTAAACAGTGGAGGGCTCAGGAATAATTTCGACCGCCTGGGGATCTTTAACGTGCACTGACATCGCACAGCACACGGGCGCCTTAGCGTTTTTCCCCCATAAAGACGCAGCCACCGCGGTCGGGTTCGAACCCGGGAACTCCGGATCAGTAGTCGAGTGCCCTAACCACTGAGCCACCGCGGCGGGTCCCTTGACCAGTCAAAAACAGGATTTCGTCGGTGAATGAGTGCAAACGGGACGCATATATGGGAGGAGATAAGCACTAGATTTTTTATACATAAAAATTGGTGGGGATACTTAAGCTCCGCATTACGGGTATGACGCGATAGAGTAAGTAATTTCCGTGTATGCAGAAGGTCATTTTCTACTTCACGTTCATAGATCACGGGTAGTCCTCATACCCCTCCTGGCGCTGTGTGCAGCGGTTAAGCGATGTGCCAATGCTCCGCTATGGCAGGTCCTCCCAGTGGTGGGCCCTTTGTAAATGTTACGAGGTGTCCTGTTTGTGCTTTATTTTGCTGAGCAGAGTTATGGGCGGCGGAATATCTTTGGGTGCAGCAGTTGCTTCCACGCACAACTTCTTGGGCTAGCGCGTGCTAGAGCCACTTGGAACTGTAAAGCCCTCACCCAAGGGCCCTTGAGGTATCTGTAATAAAAAAATAAACTTTTTCCAGTGACCCTAGAAACTGCTGCCGAGTAACAAACACCGCACTCTCAAACAAATGCAGTCAAATCACTGTGCTTACATTACAGGGTATCCGACCGGCAAGAGTAGATACTTATCAATTACGGAATATGAAGCTTGGAAAAGCATCCTTCCCTGACATAAGTCTAGAAGAGAGGAAAGCCACTCTACTCTTCGAGCTGCAGCCGATGTCTACTGAGAGGTATAAAACCAAAGCTCCAAGGAAGCACTCGTTATTGAATGCTCAACTCGGCTGACAGCAAAGCACAGAGCCTCAGCTTGAACGGCGCTTCTTGATGAAAAGACCTCGAAGTGAAAGCCGCCACCCGGTCTCGAAGGGACAAGGAGAAACGCGCTTCGCTCGTCCTAGAAGCTCGCATATCTCGTGACGCGATCACCGCAGCCTGCGATATCAGCTCGGGCCTTGACGTGCAGCTTTCATTTCCCGCTGGGAGGCCACAAAGGGTGCACGTCCTGAGACTTGACCCCGCGTTTGTGCGCGCGCGAAAACCCCACCCCCTTCAGTATGCGCGACCGGCGTGTCTCGTATACGGCGCAGGGCTTCCATATTTTCGAAAAACCCCGACAGCCGTTTGCCGGGGCCGAGAGGTGGGAATGGAAGGGCGGGAGTAGGAAGGGGTTGATGCGTTTGTCTTGAGGGTCACCCCTCCCGTGGCCGGCTCCCCATTAGGGACTGCGGCGCACACGCCTTTCGACCTGTTATTCCTCGCCCCGTCTCTACTGCGCCGATGCCATAGTGTACAAGCAGCCGCTGCCCCTGTGGATCGACCCCGCGTCGCCCAGAGCGCAGGGTTCCTCTTTTTCCGTGGCGGTGACACTTGGCTGTTCTTCTACGCAGCGCGACACCTACATGGATGCAAGCGATGCTATCCTGGCGCTATGTGTACAAGTTCGCGATATGCGACTGAACCCTTCAACCACTCGACCCGCGCATTCTGTACGGCGGCGACTTGGCTCCGCCGCCTGTCCCGACAGCACGCCCGTCTTGCTTTCATGCCGAACTCGCCGCTGTACCTCAGCCCCGCGTCCCCTCTCGTGAACGCCCTCCGCGCTTCGCCGTGCGGTGCGATGCACGTGGGTGTGCAGGGGGGGGGGGGGGGGGGGGGGGGCAGCTCGCTCCGACTATTTCTCTTTATATCTGTGCTTTACAATGCGGTGTCTCGCCGCTTTTGCTGTGTTTTGCTTTCCCTCCGATGTGGCCGATGGGGGGCGGTGGCGGTTCGAGCCCGCTCGCCTGCTGACCGGGACGTCGCGAGACCGGCCAGGTGCTCTTTTAGAGGCCAAAGGGACCCAGCGACACCGCACTCCGCATGCGGCTTGTCATTCGTGCGTCTCTTCCATAAAAAAATGATCAAAAGAAAGACGGCCTCCTTCAATTTCGTTTCATTTTTTTGCTCCGTTCTGCTCCGAAGCGTCCGCGTGGACGCGAACTTTCTGACAGGCGACAGTGCGTGCTGCAGGAGTGCGCGCTGCACTCGGAGACGAAGGGGAAAACGAAAATCTTTTCTTCCTCATTTTTACATCCCATTTTTTTTGCCCGTTTATGTTCGGTCATCTCTCCAGCGGGAGAGTATTTTTTTTTTCCTCTCTAGTACTTCTTGCATTTTCTTCCGCGTCGTAGGCGACGTTCCCTCTTTTCGTTCTTTCCCTCTTTCATAGCGATTATTCATTTGCCTTACGGTCAGCGCAGATATCGTTCAGTCATTCGTTTACAAGCATGTAAGCGGCAATAAAAAGCAAAACTGGAAGGTCTGGCCGAGGATGTAAAGTGCCCGAAAGAGGAGAGAACAGTCTTGGAGAACGCGTCTTAAAAAACGACCTCCCAAGTGGGCCGATTGTGCGTGCGACCCATGCTGTACTAGAAAAGCGACGCTACCTTGTCCATTGTGAAGTGGGGAAAAAAGCCTAAGCGTTTGGTCTCGGACCGACCCCTTTAAATAACGCAACTTTCGAAAAAGCGCGCTCCTTTTTTGGAGCGAAAAAAGCGCCTGGTAGGGTTAAGCGAAGGGCGTGCAGATTCGCGAAAAGTGCCCAGGTCACAAATCATACCTTTTAGCAGCACCTTCATCAGAAGCTCATTCACGTTGAAGCCATTCGTGAGGTATATGGGCAACCGTCCCAAAACCGCGTCTCCGACCCTTCCCGAGCCTTCGTTGCACCAACTCGGTCAGTTCTTCACGAAACTCCCCAGAGAAGAGGAAACCCGCAAGAGGCAACGAGGGTAAAAAGGGCACAGCTGGACAAAGAATGCCCGAGCCTACATATACGCTAGGCAAGAAGACGAGATGATCGACAGCCGTGTCACATTCGCAGGTGTCGCGGGTGGAACGCTGTGGGACGTGGTGTCTTCGCGGTGACATGGGCAACGAGGTCGCCGGGATTCTTCGAGGCGTCCGTCGAGCTCATTACGCTTCTTTGGGAGTCCGGAACGAATCTACTCCACTGCAGGGCAAGCGCTCACCCCCACGTCACCCCGTGGTCGTCCAGTTCCCGGCACAGAAGCCAGTGCATGCTCGCGCACTTCATGACGCGCTGTTCCCGCTCGCTGAAAGCGCCCGCGGCCGTTCCCCAATAGGGAATCGAATTTCACTCTCCCGAAATCGTACACCCCTGCAGACCGGCGAATGTTTGTTCCACTGTCACTCACTCCCGTGTCGAGCTGTGTGAGCCGGGCACTTGGGAGCCCGGTTCCTTCGGACCTCTCCTTTGACCTACAAGGCAAGGAGCTCGCGCTGTGCTTAAAGGCAGGAAGAAAAGGCAAACGGGCTGCGGGACGAGGCCTGCAGCCTGCTAGCCGCGCGCCTTTTCGAACGTCACTCACCGACAGAGTACCCCCCCCCCCCCCCCCCCCCCCAAATCATCTATGCCGCCTTCTCCCCGCATGCATCCCTTCTGGTATCCCAACCCCCGCTCCGTGGGCATGCTGTGCCAGACACAACTCTTGCTGCCTGCCGCGCGAGCCGTGCGCGCGCCTTTGACGTGACAGTGACGTTTCGGCTCTCGTTTTCGTTCCGTTCTGCTGTCGCTCGCGAAGAAAAACACGTTCACAATGGGCGCCGAATTTGTAACACAACGAGACAAAGGCTCGTTGGCTAGTTTTTCATCGACCGGGGTGCATGCGTGCGTATAGACGCAAAAACGGCCTCATGTTTTGGATTGTCGGGGATGCTACCCAGACAAAGAGAAGAAGCAGTTCGGCGGGCAAAAAGCGAACTAAGCGTCTCGCGTCGCCCGTGTCACAGACATTCCTTTGGGAGGGCGCCGCCTTTGAGCACCTTGCGCGCTTCGAGCTTCGAGGGCTCTGCAGCTACAGGTTACAAGCATTCTTCGTGTGTAGACTGTGTGTAGACTTGTGTGTGGAAGATTTTGAACCCACCTGGGGTGGGCCTTCACGTGCACATATATATTTATAGGCAAATATGTGTACGAAAGATGTACCTAAGTACATATAAATATATAGTTCCGCATTCCCAGTGGTTGTCATTGCTTTCTAATCTCTCCCCCCCCTTCCTTCATTTCTAGGCAAAAAACACTTTTCACTAAACTCTTCGCTTTATAAAAAATAATATACGTAGAAAAGGATGGGGTGCGTTGACCGAGCGGAGCTTTGAAGGGGAGGCCTTTCCTTCTCCTTCTTTTTGCTATGGAACATAAATGGACAGTACACTCGCACAGGCGCTGGCAGCCACCCAGGGCCCAGATGCCAGGTATTAATAACACTCGCACACCTTCGCTTACGGGCAACTGGCAGAACTTGCGCTTCGGGCGGCGACAAATAGAAAATCAAAAAGAAGAAATAGTAAAGAAACAAAAAAAAGGAAGACGGAGGAAAGGAACAGGAACGAACATTCGCTCATTCACGCGCTGCAACCTGCTCGTATATACTATACACGGTCGGCAGGAACGGAGAAGTGGTGGGTGGGGAGGGGTGCCGGCGGGCTTCTCCCTGCAGAGGGTGCCGCGTACCTTTTGACGCGCCGCCGCCTCCACGCTGCCAAGTTCCCAGCCGGGAGATGGATGAGGCACCCGCGACGTTGCGCCACTGTCGCGCGCGCCGCCACTTTGTTGTGTACTCGCGCACCGCGACGCCGAGCCCAGTCGGCAGCGGGCCACACCCATGCACCTTTACACGCGTTGACCGAGCAGTAGTGTAGGACGGAATACTAGCAACCTGGCGATCCTTATATAACCAGCGATGGCCCTGTACCGCTTCGCGAGTTTCAGAGATCCGGGAATCACGAAATGCCAGTGAAAAAAAAGAACTAATAAAACGAAAAGGAAACGAAAAAAAGAACGCTCATTCTTTGTTCTTCATTGTTGACTGACTTTTCACTCGTCAAGTAGCGAATGTGCTATAGGCGTAAACACTTGCTCAGAGTGTACTAAGTACAAAACCCTCCTGTGAACGAGACGTAGCACTTCCGTCCGCAACGCGACAGTATAGCGACAGCGTTGCGTCAATGGCCTTTTCTTGTTGATCGCTCGAAGAATAAGCGGGTGCGCTTTGGCTTGGTCGGAGATTCGCGATGGTGGGATGGATGAGGGTGGAGGGAGGTCGAGAGGGAGCGGGCGTATTGAGTACGCGTGTTTGCAGGAAGGTATATAGTGACACCATGCAACGTAGATATGTTCCCCCCCCCCCCCCCCTCCCACTCCACCCTCCACCTTCGCCCATCTAGTGGCTGTATTCTCGAGGCTAAATACGGGCGGAGACATGCCTAAATGAGGGTGCAGACGAGACTTGCATTGCGCGAGAATGATGTAACGGCGAGCTGTCCATCATCTTTAGGAGCGTGACTTGTACGGACGCGTGTATACACGCGTTTGTCCGCGGACACAAACGCTTGTCGTGGAGCCCAGCACAGCTCAATCTTGTTCCGTCAACATTCGATGTGGTCGCGCGTTCACAGTGACCCGCGTACACTTTCTCTTTCTTTCCAGGCTCGCACCTTTGCCGCCTGCGACGCAAAAAGTGCATGTTTAAAAGACAACTTTCACTCGCCTTTTCGGGCGCGTTTTTGTTATTTACTCTTTTTGTCTCCTATTCTCCCAGTTCCCGACGCGCCTGCAGTGCTCTCCTGTCCATACTATCAGCACTGGCAACTGCGTTATTGTCACCTTCATGGACTTCTGAACACTTTTACGGAGCTCTGAGGTTGATACACACTATTTGCAGCGCCAAGTGTAGGTTAATGTCATGGTGTGAATCATTAATTATGACTGTCGCTGAAAATTTAGTCCTCAGCCTCTTTCTCTGCGCCGTTGTATATGGTGAAGCATGTTAAGCCAATCAGCCTGGCAATCTGCACACGGTCCACACTGCAGAGGTATGTCAGGGTGCTGAGTCCTTGAGAGTAACGGATTAGATTTCAAGAGAAGACAAGCGTAGCAGGGGGCGGCAGAATGTTAGGTGGGCGGATGGGAGTAAGAAGTTTGCAGGGACACGGTGGTCGCTAATGGAAAAGCGCAGGGTTCATTAGAGAGATGAGATATGGAAAATGCCTTTGCCCTGCAGTGGGCGTAACAGGCTGATGATGATGATGATGATGATGATGATGATGACAGGATGGTGCTGAGTTCAGGGCTACTGCCTTGAACTCGGCGCTGGTATTCATTGCAGGTTCGGGCGCCCGTGCCCTTGAGACTCCTGGGCGAGCGAAAGTGAACATCAGTAGTTCTGTTTGCGCGAAACGACCAAGCTCAATTTATAGTTAGCAGGATTCTAGTGCACGTTTTAAACTGTCATCATCATCATCATCAGCCTTACTACACCCACTGCTGGGCAAAGGCCTCTCCCATCTCTCCAATTAACTCTATCCTTTGCCAGCTGCATCCACCCTTTGCCTGCAAACTTATTCATCTCATCCGCCCACCTAACCTTCTGCCGCCCCTGCTTCGCTTGCCTTCTCTTGGAACCCACTCCGTTACCCTTGAGGACCAGCGGTTATCTTCGCATTCGCATTACATGCCCTGCCCAAGCCCATTTCTTTCTCTTGATTTCGACTAGGATGTCATTAACCCGTGTTTGTTCCCTCACCCACTCTGCCCGCTTCCGATCTCTTAACGTTACACCTATCATTTTTCTTTCCATGGCTCGCTGCGTTGTCCTTAACTTAAGCTGAACTCTTTTCGTTAGCCTCCACGTTTCTGCCCCGTAGGTGAGTACCGGTAAGATTATGCTGTTGTACACTTTCCTCTTGAGGGAAATTGGTAAACTGCCACTCATGATCTGCGAGAGTTTGCCATATGCGCTCCACCCCATTCTTATCCTTCTAGTTATCTCCCTCTTCTAGTTATCTCCCTAGTTATCTCCTGTAAGAGATGGCATGTGCCCGTAACCTAGATTGTGCTTAAACCACAAAAGGCCTTCTCGTAGAGTAAGTAGTGACTTTTGTTTTTTAAGTGCTACAGATTTCAATTTTAAAAACAGTGAGAGACATGTCGGTGCGGTCTATGCAGTTGGATTTTACAGTAAGGAGGGCATTTTGTACGCGATAGAGCTCAACTAAAAAAAAAAACAGTTAACTAAAACTAACTAATCAATTTTTTGAATTTCTGATTTTAGGGAACAAGATTATATCGTGAGATTGAAGGCCTTCAGCATCCAAAAGAGCCCATAGATTTAGTTTTGTGAATCGGCGTTGTAATTCGAAACATGAAGTGCCAAAAATACACCTTTGTAAGCTTTTTAGTTGGTTTTCCAGCTTTGCACAATTACAAAATGGCGCCGCTAACATTTGAAATGCAGCAAATGCCTACGCAGTTTGTATATTTTACGCTGTAGAAGAAGAAAACGTGATTTTGGCCACACTAGCACGCGCAGCAACGCCATTTCATAAATTTCTAATGCGGAAAAGCCAACTCAACGAGCTTACGAAAACATGTTTTTCGACGCTCGATATTTCTGTAGAGGAACCACTGCGCCATTTCATAAAATTAAAACTGGGCTCTCCTTCGATGTTGACGGGGTTCACTTTCACAATATAATCTTGAGCCCGAAAATAAATATAAATATACTTAATTTTATTTTATTAATCGCTTTTCAGTTGAGATATATCACATGGAATAATGTCCGCAGAGCTGTACGATCCAACTGCACAGACAGCACCGAAGTATTTCCAATATTTTTAAAACAAAATCCTGTAAACATTTATAAAATCACCCGATATAGCCTTATATGATGCCCCAAAGTCGGGGACCTTGGGTGGACGTTCTTAAATCACTACTGGTGAGAAAAATATGCAGACACTCTGCAGGCATGGGCTGCAGTACGGCGTGCCTTTTTCACCATCATTGCCCTGGAAATGCTTCCCGCTCTGATCGCCGATATTATCACGCGTGCACTCCACCAGTTTTAAATGTTGGTTCCTCTTAAAATCCTTCTTTTTTCTCCTCAGGATATTTGTCCCGCTTATAATTCTACGAAGAGAGTACAGCTTAATTAGAGAAAGTTATGGGTTTTAAGCCCACCATCCGCTATGGCACAGGATGGTCTAAAATAGTCGATGTTCCATTAAACATCAAGCACCAATTCTTTCTGCTGTTCTCAAGAGTTGTACATCTACTCATATTCTACCCCATTAAACGTTTCTCTCTCTCTTTCCACATCTACGTCAACGGCTTTTACGTCGTCTTCTTTGTTGTGCCTTTGTGGTGCACGAGCTAATTCTCCACTGTCGGACATGCGCTTCGCGCACCGGACTTTTGCGTCAAACGTGCCAGCGCAGTTCGAATACATGATAGGAGCAAGCTTTTCCAGCCTCGCTTACGGGCTTATCAAACGTGGGCAAAAATTTGTTCAAATTTTGGCTGGGCTACGTTCATATATTTCTATCTGTAAAACTTGCATCTACATTAGTTCAATGAAAGATGATAAGAGAGAAAGAGGAGAGAGGAGAAAATATCGCGTATTAACGCGATAACATAAGAGATCTCGTTCACGAGAAAAGCCGGCGTCCATCCCTGTCATGAAAGAGCAGGTGGGCCACCTACCATGATGGGCAGGTGCCAACCTGCCCACCGACTTGAGGGCAGCCTGTCCTTTATCGCAGGTGGCAATGAGAGTAAATCAAATAGATAAAATAAATTAAATGCTGTTGCCACCTGCCCATGATGCCACTGAGCGTCAACTCATTGGTCTAGAGATATACAGGCAGCCTCCCGAAGAACTGTATGTGAAAAAATTACCCTTACAAGAGCTAAGGAAGAGCATCCTGGGGTCTCACAAGCCCCACCTGTGGTTGTGTTTGGAACAACCACCTGCCGGGACAGTGGCTGTTTTACCGCTGCACTACAACACTAGTGGTGGTATGGGGACTCCACGCGATCTATGAATATATGAAAGAGAATGAATACTTGCGCGGGAGGGATCTCTAACAAAACCTGATCAATAAGCTGAAGATGTGGATCAAGATCCTTGAAGCCAAGACCAAGCTGTTGCCCAAGTAAGTGTGCTGCCATGCATGGCCATACTCTGCATGGTTTGTTGTGAAACAGCGCAATGAAGTGGGAGGGGAGTTGATGGGGCAGTATGCAACATTGTACTCTTAGGTCAAGTACCTGGCCCTATTGCATGCGTTATCCGTAGACTACGTTTAAACGTGGCATTCACGCGCAAATACTTGCACTTAATAGGACAAGCGGACTCCCCGGAATGTACCACATGTGGCGTGCTAGAGACTATAGAACATGTTTTAGTGGCGTGTCCAGCGTATGCACGTGAAAGACTCATACTCGCATCTGCTCTGAAGCCTATGGACACATCGCTCCTCTCTGAGGATTTGATCCTCGGCGCTTGGCCAGATAGTTTTAGAACTGTAAAGGCAACGCGAGCGCTCGCACGCTTTTTGAGCGACACGGACCTTGTCTCGCGTTTGTGATGTCAGAAAGTGTGCCTTGTTTTTTTCATCTGCCTCCTCCCATCATCATCGTCCCCCATCGTGACCTTCTTTTATCTCCTCTTCTCGTCCCCCAGAGCAGAGTAGCAGGCCAGATATTTATTTTTCAGGCCAACCTCTCTGCCTTTCCTGTCAATAAACCCTCTCTCTCTAGGTCAAGTTCCGTCCAAGTCTTTTAAATAAGACATCCTGTCCCTTGCAACAGTAGGCGCTGCGTCAGACAAGTTTCCTACTTTTGAAGCAGAAAGTTACCTACGAGAAATCCGTTCTTGGTTTATAATGCGAAAGACTAAATGTTCGCTGTAACCACGCCCTATAGGCTCCTGATGCAGCCAGATCAATTACTCTCTAGCATACAAAAATGTTTCGCAGAATTTCCAAGCAAAGGCTGCTCTATAATGCTCGGCTCCTGTCGATGCCGCGGGTTACAGCGCGGGTTACATGGAAGGCCCCCAAAATCGGTACATAACTCCGCTCTGGCATACCCCGCGATGGTGCACTGCTCGCCCGCGAGGAACATTTCAAATGTTTCTCGTGAAGTAACGTTTTCGTACGAACGACAGCGTCCTTAGCCAACCCCTTCAAAAAAACTGTGTATTGACGTTTCGATTTAGACTAGGCCTTTTTTTTATTTCAAACGGGTTACTAAAATTGTCCGCAGCTGCAACTTTTAAGCGCTTGAACTTGCTACGCTTCGAGGGAGCATTAATGATCTCTGCATGTCATTTCAGTCATCATTGGGGAAGGCACCAAACCGGTCTCGAAACTTCTTGACTCACTTTACTAAAGATGCTGTCTAGAATCGCCTTCGCCCGTCCTCTACATTATGCAGTCAGACTTCTGTCGAAAAAGTCTACCATCACGTCTTTGTTTCGTCAGCAGTATACACTAATTCTGCATGATGCGTAAAGCAGAAAGAACAAGCTGCGTTTATTCCGAGCATCTTATTCTACACGTGCATGAGTTTACAGCAAAGATCTGCGGCAGTTCGCCCTTCTCTTTTTTTCTTAACGCATTACGAAGATAACGAAAAAAAAAAAGACGAAGAAATCAGTGTAACAGGTGAGTGCACACACCTCGCAGAAGAAGCAAAGCAAACAACTTTCCCCCAATTTTTCCGCCCGAGGGTGAGGCACACGATTCGGAAGACCGTCTCTGGGGATCGCTCCCGGGTATTGGGCAATATGCGCGAATAGAAAAAAAAAAGCAGTTAATGCAGGAAACGGATGCGGCGCAGCCTGGTGGGAAAAAATAGAACGTAGGCAGGGCCATCGTGACGAGCACTGATGCGAGCCGATCTCGTTGTCCCCGTAACCTTTAGCCGCGCCCTTGCGTAACCGGGCCTAATCGAATATGTAATCTCTCGTTTACCCACATTTCCAGTTCCGGCGCTGCAGCAGCGCCCAGCATCCCGCCGGGAATCACTCACGTGCACAACACCGGCCAACCTGAAAACGAACTTTCTTACTGTATTTGCTTTTAGCTCGAGGAAGGTAAGGCCTGACAGTGATAAAAAAAAGGAATTTTTAAAAACGGCTCCAGGGATTGGGCTGGAGACGGAGAAAAAAAAAAGGGGGGGGGGGGGATAGGTTTGGGAAGTAGCTGCAGAAAACCGCAGGGAACCTGCGATCGAAGATGTTCTTTCTCGAGTAGGTCGCGTATTATTACGCACTCGTCGCATAGCGGGGAGTCGACCGAAAGCAGGGAAGCGCATCAAAACGCTACCAGTGCGGTGTACTACGCGTGCTCTGAGCCCTCGTCGAGGTTTCGGGTGACCCGCGGCTCGTCGCCGTTCCCCCCCCCCCATTCGTTGTGATTCCGCAGCATAACTGCACATACGAGTACATAACGCCGCGCCCCGAGCGACATCCTGAAAAGAAAGAGTAGAGAAAAAAAAAGGGAAATTCCGCACACGTACTTGCGTTCAAACGGGAAAGGAGCAAAAGAACAGAGTGAGCATCTCCAAGAGTTCTTTCTGCGAGCACTTTTTGCTCGTCTGCGGCACGCAGCAGGCAGGGGGAAGTAGCTGCGTTCGGCGCTTCTTCGGCCGTGCGTGTCGACGCTCGCTGCCGAGGCTCGGGCATTGACGAGAAGAGAACGAGGGGAAATAATGGGGGGGGGGGGGGGGGGGGGGGGGAGGAATCAGAACAGCGCAAAACCGCGAACGAGCTGGCCTTTTAGCAGGCCGTTCGCCTCCCCTCTACCTTTTTTTATTCTCTCTTTTCCACCGCAGAGCGTGTAACACGCGTGTTTCTCGGCCGTTGCATTGAATAGACGTGCAATAAGAGATTTCAATAAGCCTGCTCTCCCGTTTTCCTTTCGCCGATTCGCGGACTGACCTCTTGTGGCATGAGGGAGCGTCTATTTGCTCCCGCGAAAGAAAGAACAAAAAAAAAAAAACTCCAGGGCGGGCGGATTTAAATTCGTCCTCTCCGTCTTTTTAAGGGAAACCCGAGATCCAGAGAACAGGGACTTGCGGCTGCTGTGAATAATGGTATTATGCAAGGCCACAAGAGTGGTCTTGGCGGCCCGGCCGCGGCTTACGGAGGAGGATGTCCAAGCTGCAGGGGAGTCCGGTGGAACTATTATGTAGGCACGCTGGAGAAAGCGTTCTTGAAGGAAGTGCTTACGTAGTCCGTGCATGCAGTTAGTCTCTGGGGTCGACCTCCGTATGCTCATATGCGTCCTTGTATATGGCGTATCTATGAAGTATTGCGCGTTACTTCCGAACCGTGCACACGTGTCTGTTTTATTTATACAACCAGGC